>NC_053500.1:34667318-34853572 GCF_905171775.1 Rana temporaria | reverse complement strand
ACTGGCTGCCCGTGTGAAAGAGCCCTTAGGCTTTGCTTCCAGCAGGGGAAGGCCATTAGACCTTATGTGCATAATTGCCTCGGGTCAGTGACTCTAAGTATTAATGTAAGAGGACCAAAGTTATGGCCCGTACACATGATTAAAAAATTGGAAGAAAAATACAGCTTTCAACGCGATCGTACGATCATCGGATCGTTAGTACAGAGATTTCAAAAGCCGATCACGACAGTTCATCCGATATCTGAAAATTTGTCTCGCACGATTTTTGTTTAATCATTACAGTCGTCATCCGAAAATACATTACAAATACAATCCAACACATGACATCACTTCCCTTTTTTTTTTTCTGTCATACGAGATTTTTTTCGTAACTTTTGTAAACGCTTCATTTTTGATGATCGACTTGCATGCAAAAAAAAAATAAACTGATGTTTTGTTGTCCGATTTTCAGGTCGTGTGTATGGGGCATTACAGAGAGTCATAGCAGCCTCTATTCTTGGAAAAGTTTCCCTTTTGAAGCCTAATTAATTGAACTTAACATAGACCATAACTAAATATTTCAGGTGCATCAGAATAAAAGGTGTTTGAAGTCTTACAAATAGATTGCATGAAAACAAAAGGCCTATCCCCTGCCAGTAGGCTGTAAAGGACAAGCAGTGGTCTATCTGCAGTGGCCTCACAAACGCCCTGCTAAGCCAGAACTAGGTAGCGCCCTCCAGTCATCGGAGTATGAACTGTGTTTGATTGCAGAGCTCTATGTTTACCTCTGCAGGGCAGCATGTTGGACCTTTGCAGAGAGACCACGGCTTCCACACAGGGAGCAAGGGCCCCCCTCTACACCATACTGGCAGTGGACAGGCTTTCCTGCTCAGGATGTGGCTGCTTTCTAAATAATATAGACCAAACCATCGCACACTTTGTTTTGCTGAACCTGGAATATATTTGGGTCATTTTAAACTGATAACCCAGTTAGGCTTTAACCACGTGCCACACATGGTGTCGTTTGTGGGCTGATGAATAAGTGTGAAATCTTCCGCTACTTTTTTTTTTTATATTGGCGCCTATATAATTAAGATTCTTATTTGATTTAATTTATATTTTAATGTCTTAAATCTAGTGAAGCTGTGCAACACATACTGTCCATGCTTTATTTAACCCTAATTTGCTGATTTGTTGTAGAGCAGGGATAGGCAACCTGGGGACCTCCAGCTGGTGTGGAACTACATTTCCCACGAGGCAATGCAAGGCTGTCAGTTACAATTACTACCAGAGGCATGATGGGACTTGTAGTTCTGCAACAGCTGGGAGGGCCCCAGGTTGCCTCCCCCTGTTGTAGAGACTGGACAGCTGAAAATCGGCCTTTATTGCACTTCTGCAGAACCACCTCTTGGGGGCAGCAGAGCTCCTTATGAACCTCTACCACTGTATATACACAGTATGTTTCAGTTTTATGTCGTTGCAATCATGTGCCTTTTTATCAAGCTACTTTTTTGCTTGTAGAGTTGCAAATCTGTTTATTTCTAGGAAGCAAATCATTGATTCTTTTTTTTATGTCATGGTGTTCTCTGGGTGAAAGAAACTAAAAAAAACATATATAACCATTATGAAAGGGAAGATACATAGAAACAAATTAAATGTGTTTATTTCACCTTTTTATACTTATTTTCATTTTAGTAAAGTTCCGTAATCACCTATACAAGGTGGAACTGTATAACCGTGTACAGAACAAAGAGTGCAAGAGTGACCCAACATGAGAGGCTCTGATTCCAATAGCAGGTATACAGTAAATGGATTTTTCAAAGTTATCTCTGGAAACAGGTTGTCTCTTGAGAGCTTTTGGGCTTCCTTTCTTCCTGCTGCTTTAGAATGGGGTGTATCATGGAATCTGTTTTCAAGGGAGAACTTCAACCATTTTTACAGAAAGTTAGATTTAGGCCAGAAAATTTGCAGATAGACAGGGAACATTTTCAACGGGGAAGCTTTTGCCAAATCTGATTTTTATCTTTGAATGTCTTATAGTCGTCTAAAATGTTTGTTTTTTTTTTTTTTTTTTTTAGTGAAGATCCAGTGCTGTATTGTGCAGTTCCTCTGGCGATATCCTCTTTTTGAGGTTCGCGCCCTTGATAAGGTATATACAGCAGCTGTATGAGAAGGTAGAGGAGGGGACTGGTGGAGGAAATCACAATACTAGATGGGTCCGGCCAGTATATAGTTACTCTACATATATCTACAGCTGAACAAACTATGCATTACTTTTTATTACTTGTTAGTAAGTGCTTGTCTGAAGAATGAAGAGCAAACAATTTGCAAGGTATTTCATAGAAATCTGGACGTTTTCTTGAAACCCTTCAGGGCCAGTTCACACCATAGAAATGCATTCCGGATGCTTTACAGATGCTTTTCTGCATACATGTTTTTGATGCGCAACAGTGCGTTTTTTGATGCGGTCCAGTGCATTCCCCCCCCCCCCCCTTATCTTAACTTTAAATAAGGACATGTTTTAGTGCATTTTTGATATGTTTTACAGTGCAGGAAAAATGCAGTATGTTCTACTTTTTTTCTTTTTTCTTTATTTTTTCCTGGAACGCACTGGTGGGAACTATGCATAATAAAACCATATACAGTATATACTCGAGTATAAGCCGATGCACCTAATTTTACCACAAAAAACTGGGAAAACCTATTGACTCGAGTATACGCCTAGAGTGTCCATCTGCATGCCTCACTGTGCCCATGACTAGACTTGGGCCTCGTACACACGATAGTTTAACCAGAGGACAACGGTCTGAAGGACCGTTGTCATCGGTTAACCTATGAAGCTGACTGATGGTCCGTCGTGCCTACACACCATCCGTTAAAAAAACTATCGTGTCAGAACGCGGTGACGTAAAACACGACGACGTGCTGACAAAAAAAAACTAAGTTCAATGCTTCCAAGCATGCGTCGACTTGATTCTGAGCATGCGTGGATTTTTAACCGATAGATGTGCGTACTAACGATCGTTTTTTTCCCATCGGTTAGGAATCCATAGGTTAATTTTAAAGCAAGTTGGCTTTTTTTAACCTAAGGTTAAATAACCTATGGGGCACACACACGATCAGTTTGGACCGATAAAAACGGTCCATTAGACCGTTGTCCTCTGGTTAACCTATCGTGTGTACGAGGCCTAACGTTTAACATAGGAGTCTAGGGAAGGGGTGCCCGGCTTTAAAAAAAATCGGTGCTCCCTGGCCGTAGGTCCCACAGACAACAAACTTTGCGCACTTGTAAAGGATAAATGGGGCTACATGTGTGGCAAGTTCCGGGTCCAGGGGACGTACGGCCGGCCTGAACTGGGTCCCCAAAATCCGGGAGATCCGGCATATAAAGGTGACTCGAGTATAAGCCGAGGGGGGCATTTTCAGCACCAAAAAATGTGCTGAAAAACTCGGCTTATACTCGAGTATATACAGTAACCTACTCTCCATGCGTTTTTGATCACATTTCTCTGTGTACAGTTTCCTTAACCACTTGACCTCCGGAAAGGTTTACCCGTCTTCATGACCAGGCCATTTTTTGCGATACGGCGCTGCGTTTCTTTAACTGGCACTTGCGTGGCCGTGCGACGCTGTACCCAAATAAAATGTATGTGCTTTATTTTCCCCCAAATAGAGTCTTCTTTTGGTGGTATTTGATCACCGCTGCAGTTTTTATTTTTGTGCTATAAACAAAAAAAAATATTTTGGGGAAAAAAACAACAATATTTTTACTTTCTGCTATCAAACATATACTTATTAAAAAAAAAATCGAATTTCTTCATCAATGTAGGCCAATATGTATTCTGCTACATATTTTTGGTAAAAAAAATCCCAATAAGCGTATATTGATTGGTTTGCGTAAAAGTTATACCGTCTACAAGCTATGGGACATTTTAATTTTATTTGTCACTAGTAATGGCGACGATTAGCGACTTATAGCGGGACTGCAATGTTGCATTCGACAATTTGGACACTAACTGACACTTTTTGTGGACCAGTGACACTAATCGGTGCACAAAATATGCACTATCACTGTACTAATGACACTGGCAGGAAAGGGGTTTACACCGGGGCGAGCCTGTGTTTCTGTGTATCGTGGGGAAGGCATGGATCAATGTCTGCTTTGCAGGAACACAGGATCAATGCCTTCCCTACTGACAGAACCGCGATTTGCCTTGTTTATATAGATGGACTGCTGTTCTGCCACTATGCTGAATAATCGGCGGGTGTTGGCGCACGTCACGTCCGTGGTACCCGCAGATCAGCTCCCACTGTGTATAATCACAGTGGGAGCGGGCCGGTGCCCATGTACGCCCCAGACCCTGAAGTGTCGAATCACGTACTTCTACTTTGTGTGTCTGCTGGCAACAGGAAAGGTTGTTACTGGCAGGATCTCCAGGTATGAAACTTTCTAGCAGGTTTACAAACATTGAATTGCTTACGAAAACTGTATACTGTGATGCAAAAAATACCAATAAATAGATTTTCAGACCTTTTGCATACTAACAATCTAGAAGCAGGGTATCTATTCTGGCAAGAGACATATCTAGCATCCAGCCCGGCAACAGGCAGCCTGTCAGTCTGGTATAGACTTTGACAGGCTGCCTGTAATGCGGCTGGATGTTGCAGCTCTCCCTCCTGGGTGCACTAGAACGCTGGGAGCGATTAACTGCTCCTACACGGCGCTGCAGGCCTTATGGCAAAACCTGCGATTTACATTGCATTTATACTAAATACTTATGACTGCTAAAGCTTCCTAAATGCTGGAAGCATACCATGCTCTTTAGAGTTGTGGTTTAGAGCTAAAAATTAAAGGATTTGTAAATGTTTTAAAAAAAAAAGTGTCATACAGTACTTACCTCCTCTGTGCAGTTGGTTTTGCACAGTGGCCCCCGAACCTCCTCTTCTGGGGTCCCTCAGCGGCGCTCCTCTTCTTTTTGAGTCCCCTGTTGGAGAGCTGCTCTTTCTCGGGGCACTCATGCGGGTGTGCTCCCGTGTCCTGCTGGTGCGTCCATTGACACAGACAGCAGGACTTGGCCACGTATCATTGGATTTGATTGACAGCAGTGGGAGCCAATAGCTGCGCTGCTATCCACCTATCAAATCAGGACCCAAGACACCGGCTAGAGCTGCTGTGCTCATCCCTGTCGCTGGAAAGACCGGGTTAAGCGAAGAAAAAGGGGGGCTTCTGCATCACAGGTTTTTCACCTTAATGCATTAAAGTGGATGTAAACCCGAATCTTTTTTTTTTTTTTTTTTCTCTATATGTCACAATGTAGAGTATAAGATTTCCTATCATCTGTGCCCAGTCTTGCCACACAGAGTTAATCCAGCTCTGAGCAATCCTCTTTTATTGTTCAGTGTAATAAAACGGACTTGAACCCCTTTCACACTGGGCGGATCAGTAATGATCTGCCCCGTGAACCTCCGCTTACTCAGCGGGGATCGCTCCGTTGATCCCCGCTGAGCCGGCGGATGACAGGGCGGTCCCCACACACTCTGCAGGGACCGCCCTGTCTTCTCTCCGCTCTCCCCTATGGGGGGATTGGATGAACACGGACCGTGTGCCCGTGTTCACCCGATCCGCCAGATGGATGGAAAAGTCGTTTTTTTTCTCCGTCATACTTAGGCGGGTCGGATGTCAACGGGCATGTCACCGCTGACATCCGTGGCTCCATAGAGGAGAACGGAGCGCCCGTTCAGGTCCGCCTAAAAAACTGGCAACGGTCCGCCCGTGTGAAAGAGCCCTTACAGAGAAAAACCTTAGTCCGTTCCGCCCCCTTGCTGTGAGTGACAGGTTATTTACATTTCTCATGCACTAGCCTGGAGACGGGCATTATTTTTTAATTCCCACCCCCACTCCTTTTCTGAAGTCATGGGGTAACTTTTCTGGATTTTGACTGGATGTTGGTGATCATAGCAGAATTCAGTGTAAGGAATACATAGGAAAAAATGCATGTTGACAAGGGGAGTGTAGAAGAGGGCGGGGACTCTACTGACATCACGACTCCACCCACCGAGGCAGATCACCAGTAAATACATTAGGATTGATTTACTAAAACCGTAGAATGCAAAATTCAGTGCAGCTTCGCATTGTAGCCAATCGGCTTCTAACTTCAGCTTGTTTAATTAAGCTTTGACAATAAACCTGGAAGCTGATTATTGGTTTCTATGAGGAGCTGCACCAGATTTTGAACTCTCCCGTTTTATAAATCAATCCCATAGTGTCAGACTTGGTGCAGTTTAATTGGGAGCTGCCGCACTTCTTTAACCAGTACGTGAGGATTCAGCGTGGAATAGATCTGCACCGAGTTTAATGGTTGCTGTGCTCTTCAGGACTCGGTAAGAAGGAGTTGGTCCTGAAGTGTGACGTGTTAAGCATTTACTAATAAGGTGAATCTAGTGTCAGAGGGGTGCACAGCAGAGGATAGCGGGTTATCTTGTGATAGCCGGTCTTAGGTTGGGACTTTTCAGAGTTTACAATTCCTGACCGCTTAGCGCTATACAGGCATACCCCGCTTTAAGTACACTCACTTTACATACACTCGCAAGTAAGGACATACCCGCGAGTGTATGTAAAGTGCCTTACAAGCACTGTACAGACATTTTGCAGCCACAGTAGAAGAAGCTGAAGCTCAGAGAGTATAGCCCGCCCTGTTCCAGTGTGCCCCTGACACCCCCACTACAGCCCCTGAGACCTTAACTACAGCTCCTAACACCCCCTGACCCCCCACTACGCCCTATAAGTGAAAAAAGGTATTGTTTCACTTTAAGTACATTTTCGTTTTACATACATGCTCTGGTCCCATTGTGTACTTAAAAGTGGGGTATGCCTGTATGTATTCTCTAGGTGGTCTTTTATGATCATGTATGTTTTCTCTGTTACAAAAGATAAGCTTAAATCATGGCGGGCAAAATCGCAAGCTCTGAGATTCACTGCTTTGGGAAAAATTAATGTTTTTGTTAACTTTGCTCTTCCTTTTTGTTATTTAGAATATATTTATTTTCACGTTTTATGGAAACAAAACTTTTATGTCTGGAAAAAATAAAATCCAAAGGAAAGTCCAGTGTCTGTCAATCTTCTGTTTGAAATGTGAGTAATGTCTCTGAATATTTCATACAAGCAGCCTTGAAGTGTCTGTCTTTAAAGTGGAGTTTCATCCAGATTTTTTATTTTATTTTTTTACCAAAAATAAAAAAATAAATTGAAATAAATAAATATGTATACTTACCAGAAAGGGCTGTTGCTATGCGGTAGTAGCTCTTATGCCTTTTCCTCCACTGCGCTCCTCTTCTTCTTCGTCCTCCGTCGCGGTGTCTTCTGGTGAATGGGGCGCGCTGCCTTCTGGGAACTGTGTGTATCCCCGGAGGCAGCCACCCATTCACAAAGCGCCGTGCGAGTCGCGCATGCACAGTAGGAAACTGGCAGTGAAGCTGTAAGGCTTCACTGCCCGTTTCCCTTAGGCCCCTTTCACATTGAGGCGTTTTTCATGCGGTACATCGCTAAAAATAGCGCTGCTATACCGCATGAAAAAAACCTGCCCTGTAGTGTTCAATTTGAAAGCCCGAAGGTGTGTGAACACACCGCTCCTATACCGCAGTAAAGATGCGGCTAGCAGGACTTTTGGAGCGCTCCTGCTAGCACACCGCTTCAGTTTGAAAGCCTTCGGGCTTTCACATTGAACACTACAGGGCAGGTTTTTTTCATGCGGTATAGCAGCGCTATTTATAGCAGCGCATGAAAAACGCCTCAATGTGAAAGGGGCCTAAGGGAAACGGGCAGTGAAGCCTTACAGCTTCACTGCCAGTTTCCTACTGTGCATGCGCGACTCGCACGGCGCTTTGTGAATGGGCGGCTGCCTCCGGGGATACAGACAGTTCCCAGAAGGCAGCGCGCCCCATTCACCAGAAGACACCGCGACGGAGGACGAAGAAGAAGAAGAAGAAGAGGAGCGCCTTCCCATTGAAATCAATGGGAAACCGCGGTAATACCGCCCGCAACGCAACCCTTTTTCGGCCGCTAGTGGGGGTTAAAACCTCACCGCTAGCGCCCGAATATCGCGGTAAATACGACGGTATAGCGGCGCTACAAATAGCGCGGCTATACCGTCACCGCGGCTCTATCCCCAATGTGAAAGCAGCCTTGGTCAGGACGGAGGCGCCAGGACCGAGCGATTGCTGTCAGGGGCCCATCATCGCTGGAGCCTAGGACAAGTAAGTGTCCTTATTAAAAGTCAGCAGCTACAGTGTTAGTAGCTGCTGACTTTTTAAAAAAAAAAAGTGCGGGTGGAATCCCGCTTTAAATTGTAATTCCATCTAGCAGGTTTTATATTGTAGAGCAGGAGTTATTAGCTGGTGTTTTTTCACCTTTTTGGTCAGCTAAGTTCAAAAATATTTGCTGATTTTACTAGAAATCTTGAGCTGATAACTTCCTGTGTATAAGGAGGAGGGATATGTGGTCTTTGTAATAGGTAGTGATGACGCCACATGGTTGGGACCTTTTATAGCTATGTTGAGGAAAAGAACGTTACATTTTTTTGGGTATTTCAACAGTTACATTATTCTGCCCTTGTGTTTAAAGGGATAAAAACATAGGGAATTGTGAATGTTTTACAGAGATGATTTTATTTTCGCCCATTTAGTCTTGATGTACCTTTTTTAAATGGCCAGTGTAAGCACTGAGAAGCAAGTCGGCATGATCTCAGGGAGGCTTGTTGTTTATGTGGTGGGGCAGTTGACAAAGGTTGATGCATTTACCATAACTTAGATTCTATAGTTCTATCATTTGCCTCTCCATGTTACTCTTGTCAATGGTTATCCTCCATTTCATGCCCTAAGATTTTGCATAGCAGGCTGTGTGACAGACTCACCGGGACAGAGGGGACTGAATGCTAACCTCTTGCCTTGCGATCATGGGCCCTGGCATTTGGGGGAACGATGCTCTTTGTGAGCGGTATGTCTGGGGACCCTGTATATGCCATATTAGAGTGACCGATTTGTACTGTTGGGACATACAGTGTAAGGAGATGCTAATGCTCTCACCTCCAGCCATCTGTCTGTTCTCTGTGCTAATTGACCAGGCTATTGTGTGAAGAGGTCCTGTGTTTACACTTATGATAATGTGTATTGTATAGCACAGGGATATGCAATTAGCGGACCTCCAGCTGTTGCCAAACTACAAGTCCCATGAGGCATAGCGAGATTCTGACAGCATCAAGCATGACACCCAGAGGCATGATAGGACTTGTAGTTTGGCAACAGCTGGAGGTCCGCTAATTGCATATCCCTGGTATAGCAGGTGAGCGAGGAGACGTGACGTCTACCTGAAAGGTCACATCTATGAGTCACCTAGTCTAGGTAAATGATTAGTTAATTAGCTCATGTTAATTTATGTTCTGGTTACCTCCTCTTAAACTGTATATAAGGTTGTATTCTTGGTTCTATTAAACACTCCATGTTCAGCAGACAAACAAGTCTCGTCTCGTTGTGTGCTTGAGAGCAGCTGGAATATCTGATATCTATATCCAGACTGATAGGAAGCGGTATGACGGAAATACTCAAGCGGAGTGTGGGACGTTCCGTTACAGGCTGTAGGTTTTCTTTGTATCTTTACCCCCATTCTTGTCTCATGGTGGGTTGCACGGGATAATTTTTACTTGGGGTGTATCCAAAGTTAGTGGTGATTTATCACAATAGATCTAGATTTTCATTGACTTCAGGCTACTCCTAAGGAACCTTGAACCAGATTTGTGTGTTGCAATGTAGGAGTGCCATCCTTCAAGAAGTTTGTAAATGTAGCAGCTTAAATTACGGGTAAGTCCTTTTTGTAGAAAAATGTATTAAAAGCTGCCAATGTGTTTCACAATGTTGCTTTCCTCAAGGCTTAGAACTGCGACCTGAAAAGCGCTGTGAAGGCGTCTGGGGCGCCTCAGTTTAGTGTGTTACAGCTTGGAGTGCTAGGAAAATAGAAACTGTCTGGTGGCTGAGCACTTTGTCTTTAAAGTGGATGTAAACTTGATTCATAAAATTTGAGCTGGGCACATATATCTGCAGTGTTTTGTTATCTCTCTTCAATGAGCTAAGTCCTGTAGCATTCTTCTGTTATCACCCTGATAACTACTGACATATCCGATAAAAGTGGCCTGAGGTTGCTAAAAGGGGAGGGGAGGTTGCTAAAATAGATTAGCAGGGAGTTGGCCCTGTTACAAAACACCTCAGAGTCTCTGCCTAGGTAGAGAGGGGGATGTGCGTCTTTCCTTCAATCAGAAATTTTAGCCATTTTGGCTGTATTGCCAGACATCCTGATTCAGGAACCTCGTTACGCCGACTGCAGCCTAAGATATGCGTGGCATAAGGCTCTTATGCCCGCATATCTTAGGCTGCATTCTTGCGATGGCCGCTAGGTGGCGTTCCCGTTGTGCTCTGCGTATAGTATGCAAATTGCATACTAACGCCGATTCACAACGTTACGCGAGCCCTGCGTACGCAGTTTACGTCGTTTGCGTACGGTGGTTTTCGCGTAAGGCTGCCCATGCTATTAGCAGGGGCAGCCAATGTTACGTATACCAGTCGTTCCCGCGTCGTAAAATTTACGTAGTTTGCGTAAGTGAATCGTGAATGGCGCTGGACGCCATTCACGTTCACTTTGAAGCAAATGACGTACTTGCGACGTCATTTACCACAATGCACGTCGGGAAAGTTTCCCGACGGAGCATGCGCTCTACGCTCGGGGGGGGTGATGAAAAGGGATAGACAGCCCTACTGTGGGGGGAAGAATGTTAAGGGGCAGAAAGCACTACTGTTGAGTGATGCGAGAGGGGCAAAGGACCCTGGGGTAGATTCAGAAAGCAATTACGCCTGCGTATCCATAGATACGCAGCGTAATTGCTAAGTAGCGCCGGCGTATCGACTTTCTGTATTCAGAAAGCTCGATACGCCGACTGTAGCCTTAAGAGACGACTGGCATAAGTCTTTTATGCCGTCGTATCTTAGGGTGCAATCTGACGCTGGCCGCTAGGTGTCGCACCCGTAGTTTTCAGCGTAGAGTATGCTAATTGCATACTAACGCCGATTCTCAAACGTACGCACGGCCAACGCTCGTTTTTTACGCCGTTTTCGCCGTAAGGCTGCTCCTGCTATTAGGAGGCGCAGCCAATGGTAAGTATGGACGTCGTTCCCGTGTCGCGATTTTCAAAATTTGCGTCGTTTGCGTAATTTGTTTGTGAATGGCGCTGGACGCCATTTACGTTCACGTCGAAGCCAATGACATCCTTGCGACGTCATTTACCGCAATGCACGTCGGGAAATTTTCCCGACGGAGCATGCGCAGTATGTTCGGCGCGGGAACGCGCCTAATTTAAATGATCCACGCCCCCTACGGGATCATTTAAATTACGCGCGCTTACGCCGGCCCCTTTTTACGAAACGCCGCCGCAAATTACGGAGCAAATGCTTCGTGAATGAAGCGTAGCTCCAGTAATTTACGGAGGCGTAGCGTAAAAACGGTACGCTGCGCCGCCATAACAGTGCACGCCCCTAGCTGAATCTACCCCAATGTTGTGGGGGGGGGGGGGGGTGGTAGAGGATATAGAACACTACAAAAGGACACAAACATAAGAACAGGATAGTGATACAAGAGGGGGAGTGATGTTCGACAAACATGTGATTCAGACTTATGCTGGAATTTTTTTTTTTGCTGATCGGACCCCTGTTCTACACAGCATACCACTGGAGAGGCAGACCTCTGTTCCCACACAGCAGCTTGTTCCATTGACAACTGTCTAAGGGGGGATTTAGACTAATTTCCTTTTGTGTCTCCAGGATAGTAAGTGAAGGTTAATGTTCCATTGAGGCATAGCAACAAACCACACACTTGACAGAGGTCCTAATCATTCCCTACTCCAGGGGCAGAACATCTTTGTATTCCAGCTGTGATAAGACTAAAAATCCCATCATGTCTCAAGTATAACTCCCAGAGTCAGTCTTGCCGTCCCTAATGGGGCTTGTAGTTCCACAACAGTGCCAAGGTTGCCTTCCCCCTACTCTACACACCCCCCCCATATGCTTTAAGCTGCTTGTTGACTGGACTAGGGCAGAGGACAGTTCTAGGGCAGAGGACAGTTCTAGGGCAGAGGACAGTTCTAGGGCAGAGGACAGTTCTAGGGCAGAGGACAGTTCTAGGGCAGAGGACAGTTCTAGGGCAGAGGACAGTTCTAGGGCAGAGGACAGTTCTAGGGCAGAGGACAGTTCTAGGGCAGAGGACAGTTCTAGGGCAGAGGACAGTTCTAGGGCAGAGGACAGTTCTAGGGCAGAGGACAGTTCTAGGGCAGAGGACAGTTCTAGGGCAGAGGACAGTTCTAGGGCAGAGGACAGTTCTAGGGCAGAGGACAGTTCTAGGGCAGAGGACAGTTCTAGGGCAGAGGACAGTTCTAGGGCAGAGGACAGTTCTAGGGCAGAGGACAGTTCTAGGGCAGAGGACAGTTCTAGGGCAGAGGACAGTTCTAGGGCAGAGGACAGTTCTAGGGCAGAGGACAGTTCTAGGGCAGAGGACAGTTCTAGGGCAGAGGACAGTTCTAGGGCAGAGGACAGTTCTAGGGCAGAGGACAGTTCTAGGGCAGAGGACAGTTCTAGGGCAGAGGACAGTTCTAGGGCAGAGGACAGTTCTAGGGCAGAGGACAGTTCTAGGGCAGAGGACAGTTCTAGGGCAGAGGACAGTTCTAGGGCAGAGGACAGTTCTAGGGCAGAGGACAGTTCTAGGGCAGAGGACAGTTCTAGGGCAGAGGACAGTTCTAGGGCAGAGGACAGTTCTAGGGCAGAGGACAGTTCTAGGGCAGAGGACAGTTCTAGGGCAGAGGACAGTTCTAGGGCAGAGGACAGTTCTAGGGCAGAGGACAGTTCTAGGGCAGAGGACAGTTCTAGGGCAGAGGACAGTTCTAGGGCAGAGGACAGTTCTAGGGCAGAGGACAGTTCTAGGGCAGAGGACAGTTCTAGGGCAGAGGACAGTTCTAGGGCAGAGGACAGTTCTAGGGCAGAGGACAGTTCTAGGGCAGAGGACAGTTCTAGGGCAGAGGACAGTTCTAGGGCAGAGGACAGTTCTAGGGCAGAGGACAGTTCTAGGGCAGAGGACAGTTCTAGGGCAGAGGACAGTTCTAGGGCAGAGGACAGTTCTAGGGCAGAGGACAGTTCTAGGGCAGAGGACAGTTCTAGGGCAGAGGACAGTTCTAGGGCAGAGGACAGTTCTAGGGCAGAGGACAGTTCTAGGGCAGAGGACAGTTCTAGGGCAGAGGACAGTTCTAGAGAAAAGGAGCTTTTCAGGCACACAAACACTTCATCTGTTTTGCAGGTGCATCCATTGAAGTCTATATTGGGGCAAAAATGCCTGAAAAAAGTACATTTTTGAGCATGGGGCGACTGAGCGTACAAGTGTGAACAGGGACACTTGGAACGGGATTCTGTATGTTGAGCTTACTCCAGTGCAGGGAAATGAGCTGCAAAACTCAAGTTTGTCTGGCGGCGGTGTAAAGGAAAAATCCAGACTATCACAAAATCAAACTTTTATTTTTAGTACAACATGTAATGCCAAAGCAAAATCTCAGTTTATAGACAACTGACCATGATGGAATTTATGAAAGGATCTGAGCATTCATTAGGACAAGCTTTTGAAGTGCATAGGCCAATGTACAGATGATTTACAATTGCTGCCTTATTTACCTTTCCTCTGTCTGACTCCATGATCACGTGTCTTTCATGTGGGTCTATTGATTTCATCATCATGTCAAAAAATGTTTTTTTTTTATTTTTTTTAGAACTCAAAATTCAACACAGGCACTACTTTGAAATGATTATTTTTTTCCTAAGGTGCAGTATGTTGTGAACAGGTGAGTGGGGTGTGTTTCCGCGCCAAACTTATGTAAGTATGTATTAATTAATCACAGGTGGAATAATAGTAAATACTTATGTGACAAGCTGCTCCTCTGTGTCAGAACATATATGTTGTGCAATAGGATCAATGGGTGGGGAAGAGGGCGCTAGTAAAAATTAGTTTTATACCTAGTATGGGACACCCTCAGTGTGAGGATCCCAATGGTATAAGTGGGAAAAAAAATTAATTAGTATTAAACACTCTAGTGAACATAAAAAATTATATATATATATATATATATATATATATATATATATATATATATATATATATATATATATATATATATATATATATAATCAGGGCTGTGGAGTCGGGGGAAATTTTGGGTACCTGGAGTCGGAGTCGGCAAACAATGCACCGACTCCGACTCCTACTAAATTTAGATTGGAATTAAAAAAAAAAAAAAAAGAAAGTTTAAATGTCCCAATTCACAAAAAGTTATAATTAATGACTTCTCTACTGTAAGAATAAAGACCAATGCATGCAGTGCCTCACGTAACCGCAAAACGAACAGGTTAAGTGACCGTGAAGAAGCATGCTTTTCATGTGCTTCACTATATGGCACGAATATGAAAGTGTGGGGGTGCTCTCGCGCCTACCAAATAGAACTTGAGATGAGAAGTAAAATGGTATAATGAAATATGTGATAATGCTGCTCAATCTAATGGTGTATAAATATAAATAAATGGCTTGATTACTTCTTTGGGAAGGTAAGCGCTTTGTGAGCACATATTATTTGAAGATCCACATTGGAAGATCCTTGAAAACACCACATCACCATTTTTGGAGAGCTTTTGTTTTATGGAACTTTCTCAATCACATTGAATGTTGTTTGTTTATTCATGCACATGATACTCAAAGGCTTCATTATTAGCCTATATTCCTCAGGACTTATTGAGATTATATTTTGTCTGCTGACATTTCGCAGCTGTTTGTGCATGTTTTTTCACTTGCCACATGCTGGCTAGGTTATTTATTCATTATTTATGTTTTTGGCACTGTTTCATTTCTAGTTAATTATCAGTTTGATTCACTGACCAACACATTTGATACACAGTCATATCATTGCGCTCATCACTTTATCTTTCATCACTATATGGCACGCAACGCACAATTAGGAGCTGCAATACTTATACTTTCCATAGTGTTGTGTTCTGCTTTTACAGGGAACGCATGTTAGAGAACCAGTAAGTTGATCGCTCATCAAAACTTACTGTTGAAGAAGCCATCCTTGTTTATCCAGAGATCGTTAGTGATGTGGCCAGAATAGTTACTGCAATGCCACCCACCCAAGTCAGTGTCGAAAGATTATTTTCAGCCCTAAAAATAATAAAGTCTGACTTAAGAGCCTCTATGAAAGAGGATCTGGCAGAGGCAATTCTCTTCCTTAGAACTCTACATTGATTTGCATTTGCTAAGCCTAGAACTACATTTCAAGATTAATATAAACCATTTCTAGGTTTTGCAGATTTTGTTTTTAGTTTATTATAGATGAGCTTTGTTTTTGTTCTAAAACAACCAAATAATGTGGTTTGTATTTTTGAACTGGTAAAGATCCTGTTCCTGATGTTTATGCCTGCTGCTACTATCCAGCCACTTGATTGTTTTCATTGTGTTTGTCTTTTGCTTAAACTGTGCAATACAGTAGACTGTTGGCTTCCCAGCCAGTAGTCCTGTGGTAGGTTGCGTTTCTTTCCCTCAAGGAATGTATAAAATACATTCGCATATTAATACAGAGGAGTCGGAAGTACATAAAACTGAGGAGTCGGAACATTTATCTACCGACTCCACAGCCCTGATATATATACTGATTGTGTACAATAATTGATCACACAAAAACTAAAATGCATGCAGCAAAAACAAATATCTGATAAAAAAAATATATATGTGACCAGTGATAGTGCAAACACCTCACTATGCAATTAGGTGTCTCTTGAGTGGAACCTCAAAAGCACAATATAACAGAAAGAAACTAAAAAAACACAGTCCATAAGTGAATCTTTCCACAGGTGTGTTCAATCCAAAAGACCATTAAAACATGCAAAAGGTCTTGAGTGCTACTGCAGCCACCACCATCTAATACGGCTTCACCCGAAGTGATCTTGCCAAGAGATAGGCTTACCAGATGCAGCGGACCCCTTTCGTGAAAAAGGGGTCTAATGAGCTGAGCAGGTTTAAGTGCCTGCACACTGTTCACCACCTTTCAGACTGCTATCGATCTTTCAACCAATAGTTGTGTTTAGTAACACTTTAAGCTTCAACAAAAAACTGATTTTCTTTGAAGGGGTGCACCAGATTTTGCACTCTCCAGTTATAGTACTATCAACCCCATTGTGTTCTTCATGAATAGCCAGAAATAGATGGGCAGAGACCTGACACCAGTGCTGGTTTGAAGTACAAAGGGGTAGTTACTATTCAGAACTAAAAGCCTCTGGGCCTCATTCACATGGGAATACGCATCCATTCCCATAAAAGGATGGTACAGGTGTTCCATGCGGGCAGTCCCATTCAAATCAGTGATACAGGGACTGCTCCCAATGTGCCATCCATGTGGGTGCACCAACATATATGTCACATTGGGAGCCATCGCTTTGCCCATGCATCTGCTGCGTCCAAATTCATTTGAATGGGACTTCCCACTTAGGGATATATGGGTGTAATGGATGCATGTGTCAATCTGGCCTTAAACTGCAGAGGTAACCATCTACAAACCACTCTAAAGGTTTTCCAATGATGATGCCTGAAGTTAATTTTTAAGGTGAAGAGTCAGGCAAAGTAAAATAAAGCAGTAATCATAAATCTTTCTCAAAAGTGGTTGTAAACCTCAGACATGAAATATGAGCAAAGCATACCCCTCTATAGTGTGTACTTGTCACAATTAGGAGCACTAAGTGTAATTTCTGTCTGCTGCTTCATTCCTCTATCGGCATGAATTCCTTCTGACAAGTTTTTAGGACACCAAGAGAAAAAAAGGTGATGGGGAGGGAGCTCCAGCTTATTGACGGTGCATGTCAGGATTAGGCCCAGGACCAGCACCGTTTTTGTTTTACAAAGCCATCACTGTCCAATAACATTGATGGCACAAATTGTTGTCTTCCTGCAGACTATTGTCCATCATGGGGAGCAGGTGGTCAGGAGACCGAGCCTTTACAGAAGGAGTCAGGAAGACACTTTGCATGGTTCACCAGTTCATAGGAGTCTCTGATATCGGCAAGGCCCAGCCAGAAGAATATCCACTGCTGGTTAGAAAAGCTTCCGTCGCTGTTCTTGAAGTACCTGTTGAAGGAAAGGGCTTGCATGAATTATAGGCCGAGTCACATGACATTACCTTGGAGGAGATCAGATTAGGACATCAAATATCACTGCTGAAAATACTGTTGGGTTGCATTAGGCACTTGGGTGTCGGTTGTGTCGGTTGCAAACTAACAGAGAACAGGGCTAGTTTGGGGATTTCTGTAATTGGCAATGTTCCAGTAAATTGTACTAGTCGGAATCAAAATGTTGAAGGTGACCTACAGCGGGTGTAGAAAAGAATCACCCCCTTTTAACCGCTTCCATACCGGGCACTTACGCACCTTCCTGCCCAAGCCAATTTTCAGCTTTCAGCACTGTCGTACTTTGAATGACAATTGCGCGGTCGTGCTACACTGTACCCAAACAATTTTTTTATCATTTTGTTCCCACAAATGGCTTTCTTTTGGTGGTATTTGATCACCTCTGCGGTTTTTATTTTTTGCGCTATAAACAAAAGAAGAGCGACAATTAAAAAAAAAAAACAATATTTTTTACTTTTTTAATAAATATCACAATTTTTTTTTAAAAAACGTTTTTTTTCCTCAGTTTAGGCCGATACGTATTCTTCTACATATTTTTGGTAAAAAAAATCGCAATAATCATATATTGATTGGTTTGCGCAAAAGTTATAGCGTCTACAAAATGGGTGATAGATTTATGCCATTTTTAGTTTATTAATTTTTTTACTAGTATTGGCGGCGATTTGCGATTTTTTTTTTTTGGCACCGTGACATTGCGGCGAACACATCGGACACGTTTTTGGGACCATTCACATTTATACAGCGATTAATGCTATAAATATGCACTAATTACTGTGTAAATGTGACTGGCAGGGAAGGGGTTAACCACTAGGGGGCGTTGAAGGGGTTAATATGTGTCCCTAAGGTGTGTTATAACTGTAGGGGGGAGGAGACTCTCAAGGGGAGGAGACCGATGTGTGTTCCTCTGTACTGGGAACACACATTGGTCTCCTCACCGCTGACAGGAGTGTAGATCTGTGTGTTTACACACACATCCACACTCCTGCCATGATTACCGACAATCGCGGGCACCCGGCAGCAATCGCGGCCGCCGGGTCACGAGCGTCGCCGCGCGCCCTAGATCGCTGGGAACGCAGGACGTCATATGACGTCCACCAGGATCGAGGAGGGGTTCCTGCCGCCGTCATTTCACAATGAGGCGGTAGGGAAGTGGTTAAATCACAATTTGTTGCTTTGCAGGCCGAAATGAAGACAGTTTGTTTTATCCAGCTGTATTTACTAGACCAACCTATAACATCCAAGTGAAAGATATAACAGCAACATGCCGGAAAAAAAAAAAAAAAGAATCACAGAGTTGGAAAAAGGACCACCCCCCTTATGTCAGTATTTTGTGTTGAACCACATTTTGCTTTAATTAGTCTTTTGGGATATGCCTCAACTAACTTTGCAATATTTGACCACTCTTCTATGCAGAACTGCTCAAGTTCTGTTAAACTTGATGGTGACAGTTTGTGGACTGCAGTCTTCCAAGTCATTCCACAGATTTTCAATGGGATTTAAGTCTGGGCTCTGTCTAGGCCATGCAAGGACATTCACCTTTTTTTCTCCTTCAACCACTGTGTGCTCATTTTTTCTGTGCGCTTTGCATCCTCGTCATGTTGGAAGGTATACCTTTTTCCCCATTGATGACTTTGTAACAGAGGGCAGCAGATTTTCCTCAAGAATTTGATGGTATTTTGCCCCATCCATTTATTCTTCTATCCTGACAAGTGTTCCTGTCCCTGCCTTGAAGAAACCTCCCCATAACAGGATATTAGCACCTCCGTGCTTTACTGTAGGATTGGTGTTATTTGGATGGTGAGCTGTATTGGATTTCCGCCAGACATATTGTTTGATGTTGAGGCCACATAATTCAATTTTAGTCTCTTCTGACCATAACGCCTTTTTCCGTGTGGTGTTTACAGTGGTCAGGTGAGATTAATATTGAATTACTGTATTTATCTCGGTATAACGCGCTCCCGCGTATACCGCGCACCCCTAAAGTTGCCCCGAATCCTGTGGAAAAAAAGTTTTTTTTGTACTTACAGTTTTGGTGTCTTGCGCGGCGTCCTCGTCGGGTCCTTCTGCGGCTTTGGGTGTCCTCTTCGTCGGGTCCGGCGTCCGTCTGCGCCTTCGGGTGTCCTCTTCGTCGGGTCCGGCGTCCTTCTGCGGCGTCCTCGCGTCCTTCCCGCACCGGGTTTGAATACTGCGCCGACATATACAGAGCGCAGTACACTCGTGTATTGTCGGCAATGCTCTGCAACTCTCGCGCTGACGTCCTGTACGTCCAGGACGTGAGCGCGGAAGGAGCTGAGACTGCCCAGGTTGTACTGCGCTCGGTATATGTCGGCGCAGTATTCAAAACTCGGCGCGGGTATCGGCGTATACCGCGCACCCACGATTTTGCCCTGATTTTTAGGGCAAAAAAGTGCGTTGTATACGCCGATAAATACGGTATGTGGCCTCAACATCAAACAATATGTCTGGCGGAAATCCAATACAGCTCACCATCTAAATAACACCGGTCCTACAGTAAAGCATGGAGGGGGTAATATCCTGTTGTGGGGAGGTTTCTCTGAAGCAGAGACTGGAGTACTTGTCAGGATAGAAGGAAAAAAGGATGGGGCAAAATACTGTGAAATTCTTGAGGAAAATCTGCTGCCCTCTGCTAGAAAGTTGTTAATGGAGGGCAAATCAGCCTTCAATCCGATTATTGTCATTGCAAACAATGCTCGATGGGTCGCCCTGTGGGCAAGCATTATTCCATACCTGACCACCATTGATACCTGGAGACTGAAGTGTTCTACTCACCAGGAGTTGATGGAATTCGTAGCTCGTGATCTCCAGAAAAGGGTTTGCAGGTCCTGTCTGATACACTCCCATAGCATCTGCCCAGAACCCTGACCCTGCCGACCAGAGCTGACCACAAACTTGTCCAGGTAAGGGGTCCCTCCCAGCACTGGCTCTGTGGTGATTATAGCAGCTGCATTGTATCTGGAGAAAGATTTAAAATAGATTAGACAGAATGCTATATGTACAGAGCAAAAATCCCTAAAACAAGTATAATGGGTTCCTTCAGGCTCAATTAAATGTATTCTACACTCACCGGCCACTTTATTAGGTACACCTCGCTAGTATCGGTTTGGACCCCCTTTTGCCACATCCCAAAGTTTCTCTATTGGATGAGATATGGTGACTGGAGGCCATTGGAGTACGGTGACCTCATTGTCATGTTCAAGAAACCAGAGGTGAGATGATTGGATCTTTGTGACATGGTACATTATCCTGCTGGGAGGAGCCATCAGAAGATGGGGACACTGTAGTCATAAAGGGATGGACATGGTCAGCAACAATACTCAGGTAGGCCGTGGCATTTAAACATTGCTTAATTGGTACTAAGGGGCCTAAAGTGTGCCAAGATAATATCCCCCACACCATTACACCAGCCTGAACAGTTGATACAAGGCAGGGTGGATCCATACTTTCATGTTTATGCCAAATTCTGACCCCACCATCTGAATGTCACAGCTGAAATCGAGACACGTCAGACCAGGCAACGTTTTTCCAATCTTCTATTGTCCAATTTTGGTGAGCCTGTGTGAATTGTAGCCTCAGTTTCCTGATCTTAGATGACAGGAGTGGTGTGTGGTCTTCTGCTGCTGTAGCCAATCTGCTTCAAGGTTCAATGGGTTGTGCGTTCAGAGATGGTATTCTGCATACCTTGGTTGTAACGAGTGGTTGTTTGAGTTACTGTTGCCTTTCTATCATCTCCTACCAGTCTGCCCATTCTTCACTGACATCGACAAGGCATTTTCCTCCACACAACTGCCGCTCACTGGATATTTTCTATTTTTTCAGACCGTTCTCTATAAACCCTAGAGATGGTTGTGCTTAAAAATCCCAGTAGATTAGCAGTTTTTGAAATACCAGGCCGTCTGGCACCAACCACCATGCCACGTTCAAAGTCGCTTAAATCCCCTTTTTTCTCCATTCTGATGCTCGGTTTGAAATTCAGCAAATCGTCTTCACCACATCTAGATGCCTAAATACATTGAGTTGCTGCCATGTGATTGGCTGATTAGCAATTTGTGTTGCCAAGCAATTGAACAGGTGTACCTAAAGTGGCTTATGTTTATATTTGGAGTGATATGCCATAACTTTTTTTTTTTTTTTTTTTTACACAAATGGTCTGAGCTACAACCACTTTTTAGAATAACATACAAACAATAGATGTGGCAAGTTCAGTTTGTGCAATATTACCAACATTCGGAGTTAAAAATTAACAAGAATTAGAGGGAGAGCCATTATGCTCTACAACAAGCATTAGAGATGATGAAGTGACGAGGACACAACTTCTCACTCTTCTTTTTTATTTTTTTTCCCGTTAATACAATAAAGTTCTCAAAGATCTGAATATCTCTAGTAAATTTTGAATATCGTTTTCTGAAAGAATGTGGCTGGTCTGTTCTCCTCACCATTATCTTTAACCACTACAGCCACGGAAGAATTGACCCCGTTCCTTACCAGAGCACTTTTTGCGATTGCGTCGCTTTAACTGACAATTGCGCGTCATGCGACGTGGCTCCCAAACAAAATTGACTTTTTTTTTTTCACAAATAGATTTTTTTTGGTGGTATTTGATCACCTCTAAGGTTTTTATTTTTTGCGCTATAAACAAAAATAGAGCAACAATTTTGAAAAAAAAATTCTATATTTCTCTTTTCGTCCATGGACGGACACAGCCTTCACAAGTCTTGACATATGGGTTATGTTCCTGTTCATAGGAGAGGTCTCCTAATAGATGGAACATAACCCACTTGTCAAGATTAAACCACTTAAGACCCAGGCCATTATGCAGGTAAAGGACCTGGCCAGTTTTTGCGATTAGGCACTGTGTCCCTTTAACTGACAATTGTGCGGTCGTGCGACATGGCTCCTAAACAAAATTGGCGTCCTTTTTTTCCCACAAATAGAGCTTTCTTTTGGTGGTATTCGATCACCTCTGCGGTTTTTATTTTTTGCGCTATAAACAAAAATAGAGCAACAATTTTGAAAAAAATTCTATATTTTTTACTTTTTGCTATAATAAATATCCCCAAAAAAGATATAAAAAAAATATATTTTTTTCTCAGTTTAGGCCGATACGTATTCTTCTTCATGTTTTTGGTAAAAAAAAAAAACGCAATAAGCGTTCAACAATTGGTTTGCGCAAAATTTATAGCGTTTACAAAATAGGGGATAGTTTTATGGCATTTTTATTAATATTTTTTACTACTAATGGCGGCGATCAGTGATTTTTTTCGTGACTGCGACATTATATCGGACAATTTTGACACATTTTTGGGACCATTGTCATTTTCACAGCAAAAAATGCTATAAAAATGCATTGTTTACTGTGAAAATGACAATTGCAGTTTAGGAGTTAACCCCTACAGCGCCCCCTAGTGGTAATGTGTGACCTCATATGTGTTTCTAACTGTAGGGGGGCGGGGCTGGACATGCGACGTCACTGATCGCCTTTCCCTATATCAGGGAACAGACGATCAGTGACATTGCCACTGTGAAGAACGGGGAAAATGTGTTTACACTCACCTCTCCCCGTTCTTCAGCTCCCGTGACCGATCGCGGGACACCGGCGGCGATCGGGTCCGCGGGTCTTGGGTCACAGAGCTGGGCACTTAAAGGGGACGTACAGGTACGTGCCTGTGCCCAGCCGTGCCATTCTGCCGACATAAATGTGCAGGAGGCGGTCCTTAAGTGGTTAAGGAGCTGTGTCCGCCCATGAATGACAGAGAAAAGGATTTTATGGCGAGTACATAGAATCCTATTTAATCTTTTTGTCCATGGACGGACACAGCTCCTTAAATCTTGACAAGTGGGTTATGTTCCGTCTATTAGGAGACCTCTTCTATGAACAGGAACATAACCCATATGTGAAGGCTGTGTCCGTCCATGGACAAAAAGAGAAAAGGATTTTACAGTGAGTACAAAAAAATCCTATTTTTTTTAACTTTCTGCTATAATAAATATCCCCAAAAAAATCTATAAAAAAAAACAATTTTTCCTCAGTTTAGGCCGATACGTATTCTTCCACATATTTTTTGGTTTAAAAAAATAAATAAATTGCAATAAGCGTATATTGATTGGTTTGCGCAAAAGTTATAGCGTCTACAAAATAGGAGATAGATTAATTGCATTTTTTTTTTTTTTTTACTAGTAATGGCAGCGATCTGCGATTTTATTTTTATTATTGTGACCGTGACATTGCGACGGACATATCGGACACCTTTGACACATTTTTGGGACCATTCACATTTATACAGTGATTAGTGCTATAAAACTGCACTGATTACTGTGTAAATGTGACTGGCAGGGAAGGGGTTAACACTAGGGGGCGCTGAAGGGGTTAATATGTTCCCTGGGAGTGATTCTTACTGTAGGGGGAGGGGACTCACAAGGGGAGGAGACAGATGTGTGTTCCTCTGTACTGGGAACACACATCGGTCTCCTAACCTCTGACAGGACATGGATCTGCTTGTTTACACTCACAGATTCACGGTCCTGCTGTGATTGCGTGTGCCCGGCAGACATGGCGGGTGCTGAGCAATGCCGCACGCGCGCCCCCTAGATGGCCGGGAAGCCCAGGACGTTATATGACGTCCACCCAGGATGGGAGATCCCATCTGTGGATGTCATATGACTGTGGTCGGGTAGGGAAGTTGTTAAACTAGTGCTTCTCTTTGAAAGCACATGTCATGTCTTCAGTTGAGTTTCCATAACTGATCCTAGATATCAACTCCTTCAAGATAGGCGATCTTTCAGGAAACCATAGATTGGTAATCCTGTTGCTGCATTAGTATACTGCAAAATCTGGTGCAGCTCTGCATAGAAACCAATTGCCTTCCATTTTTTATTTATTTTTTGTCAAAGCTAAATTGATCCAGCTGAAGTTAGAAACCGATTGGCTACTCTGCACAGCTGCACCAGATTAGTTTATATTTCTACTGAATCTGTTCTTAAGCCCTGGTTCACACTGGTGCGATTTGACATGTCAAATCGGCGGCAATTGCATCTACGATGCTGTATTGACTTCAAAAAGCTACTGCCGTTTTTATAATGTTATTTTAACGTCCAGTGTGCACAAGGCCTAATAGTTGGTATCTAAGCTTTGAACTTCTGGGCGCGACTGTTGCGACTTCCCGTCTGGTACAGTGATGATATAAGGGCTGCTCTGTCTGCATCTTGCCCATTTAGAAAACTTCTTGAATGAATACAATGTGTTCTGTGATTGGACGAGGGCAGATCCATGTTGTTTCCCTCTCCTCCACGTTGTCCAATCACAGAACGCCTTGTATTTATTGAAAGGATACAAAATGGACACGGTACAGAGTAAGCAGCTCCATATTATCACTGTACAAAAAAAACAGGACCTCGCAGCAGCACGCCGAAGACCAAAGCTCATGCTTTATCTGTAGTACAACTGAGAATTTTGGCATCCCCCAACCTTTTTGGCACTAGGGACTGGTTTTGCAGAAAACAAATGCTTCCACAGACCAGGGAACGCAAAGGACACAATTGTTTCCTATGGCTGCGCTAAAATGCAGACATCTTCCTTCAAATAACGTTTTTTTTAATAGTGTGATGCGCTAATTCACACACCATGCTGCCCCCTACCACACCAAGAACAGACTGCTGCTGGATCGGTAAGTGCCGGGTCACAACAGTGCGAGATCGCATGCAATTCGCACCGCAAAATCGCATGCAATTTTAGCCATGCAGATAATATGTCTAAATTTGCATTGCATTCCTACCAAACTCGCACAGGATTGTTTTTTTTTTGGTCCGCACCAGAATCAAATGGCATGGGTGTTCACAAACATTCGATGCGATTCATGTCCGAACTGTCAGTTTGCAGTGCGATATGCGAGCTGAAGTGGGGGTGTCATTACCATTGTATTGACACTCCCCGTAGTTCGCATATGGCAGTGTTAACTTCCGTGCGAGACGGGAATGGATTTGCAGGGATCCCCCAAACGTGAACCGAGCCTTAAAGCGGAGGGTCACCCTAATAACATGTATATCTGACCAACTTCCTTACATTGGTAACAAGTATAGTCCGCCATTTTTTTTTTTTATGCTTTACGTACCTTGTAATCCATCTTTTCAATCTACTCCCCGCGGGAGTAGGCGTTTCTATGCCTAGGGGGATTGTCATCTGGGAGGTCGCCCAGAGGACTGACGTCTGTTCCCCCCCGTCGGTTAAGGCCCCGCCCCCCGTATTGCGTAGGCGCACACCAGTTGCAGGGTTTCCGAAAGAAGCCGAACATGCATGTGAGTCGGCTCTATACGGCACCTGTGCTCTCCATGTTCGGCTTCTTTCGAAAACCCTGTAACTCGCGCGCGCCTACGCAATACGGGGGGGCAGTGCCTTAACCGCCCGCGGGAACAGAAGTCAGTAATCTGGGCGACCTGCCAGATGACAATCCCCCTAGGTATAGAAACGCCTACTCTTCAGGGAGAAGTAGATTGAAAAGATGGATTACAAGGTAAGTAAAGCATAACAAAAAAATAAATAAATTGCGGACTATACTTGTTACGAATGTAAGGAAGTTGGTCAGATATACATGTTATTAGGGTGAACCTCTGCTTTAAATGGGTTGTAGACCCTCGTGGTTTTTCCCCCCCTTAATGCATCCTATGCTGCCAGCATGCACTTACCCTTCAGACAAGTAGACAGAGTGTAGTTTCTTGGCCACTTGGCTGATATAATCATCTTTCAGCTTTTTCTGGAAGGATCTGTTCACTAGGAAGATCAGCCGCTCAATGTCGATCTCTTGAAGCGAATCAAACCTCAGCATTCGTTCTGCATTTTTGAACAGAGTGCCAGACCCTGTGAAAAGCAAGACGCCAACACAAAAATTTATCAACATTACATTTTATACAATTGGGCCTGCATCATTAGAAAACATCGCAAATGTAAATGTTACTTATGTTAGTGAGGGAAAGTCTCGCCAATGGCATAGAGGGAAAAAAAAAAAGCAGCTTACGTTGGGCACTTGCGGACTGCCTAACGTACATTTTCGTCGGCAGAATGGCACGGGCAGGCAAAGCAACGTACCTGTACATTTCTTTAAAACTGTCGCCTAGTGGGCCCGCTCCCACCGCAAGCTCCGTGCCCGCGATCGTGTCACGGAGCTGCAGAATGGGGAGATACCTATGTAAACAAGGCATTTCCCTGTTCTGCCTAGTGACAGGACAGAGATCTACTGCTCCCTGTCATCGGGAGCAGTGATCACTGTCATGTCACTTGTAGTCCGGCCCCCACACAGTTAGAATCACTCCTTAGGACACACTTAACCTCTTAATCGCCCCCTAGTGTTTATCCCTTTCCCTGCCAGTGTCATTTACACAGTAATCAGTGCATTTTTATAGCACTGATCGCTGTATAAATGACAAATGTCCCAAAATAGTGTCCGATGTGTCCGCCGCAATATTGCAGTCACGAAATTTTTTTTTTTTTTTTTTAAAGTGCTGATCGCCGCCATTCACAGTAAAAAATTATAAAAATGCCATTAAACTAGTAAAAAATATTGCTTATGTTTCAAAATTGTCACTCTTTTTTTGTTTATAGCGCAAAAGTGATCAAATACCACCAAAGGGAAGCTCTATTTGTGGGGGAAAAAAGGACGTCATATTTGTTTGGGAGACACGTCGCACGACTGCACAATTGTTGGTTAAAGCGACGCAGTACCAAATCGCAAAAAATGGCCCGGTCAGTGGGCAGCCAATTCTTCCAGGGCTGAAGTGATTAATCATTCACTACAGACTACACTATCCAAATCTTATAAGATTGATTTTACTGAATGACCAGTTAACAGCCTCTAGGCTTTTTCTTAAGAAGTCACCAAACTCTGCCAAGCATCTCACCTTTATTGCTGAAGAGCTCACTCAGGAGCATGCGCGCAGAGGTGATGACAGCGGAAGAAGAAGGGGGCAGGCGGTTTAGGAGGTCCACAATGACAGTCACTTGCTGACGCTGCCTCTCGCTCATCCACACTGCATTCCTCATTAGTTCCAAGTCTGCTGGGAGATTGACATGTTCCACCACCTGCACATACATGACTTCATAAGGGTTGTAGGCAACATCTTACAAATAAAGCGGGGATGAAATCTAAAGCAACTTACATTCTCACTCAGGTCCTTCAATCCTCCAGCTGTATTGAGGAAGATGATTTTAAGAGGGTTCAGTGCCCGGGAGATACTGCTGGTCACGTCTATAGAGTCCAGAAGTACTGACCGTCCGGACGGTGTCTCGCCAATGGGACAGATGATGGGAATGTTACCAGAGTTGATACACCAAGAAAGAAGCTTGGTGTCCACTGAAGAAACCGATCCATAACTAGTGTGCAAAGAGGAAAATATATACATAGAATCGTGGACTGACAAATCCAGACACAGACATGTTGGGCTTCTACAAAATCTAGAACGACTGACTCCTCCCACCATCTTTGGACAAACCATCACCCCAAGCACGAAAGTAAAAAGCCTCAAAGTTATCTTTGACGCAGACATGTCTATGGACGCACAAATAGGATCAGTGGTCAGCGGATCTCACTATCTTCTCCGCTTGCTGTGTAGACTCATCCCCTTCATCCCGAAAGAAGACACAGCAGTAAAAGTGGGAACACTCATCAATTTCAGACTCGACTACGCAAATTCCCTCTAACTAGGACTACCCAAATACCAGATGTCTCGTCTACAAGTCGTCCAGAACACTGCAGCCAGACTGGTAACAAGTAAAAAACCGTGGGAACCAATTTCCCAGGTCTTGAGGTCCCTCCACTGGCTAGCCGTAAAGGATCGGGTGACATTCAAGACCCTCTGCCTCACCCACAAATGCATGCAGGGCAACGTGCCGCAATACTTATGCAAGAAAATAAAACACTACACCCCAAATCGGGCCCTACGATCTGAACCTCCTCCACATCCCCAAGTCACGCTACAAATCTAAAGGAGAACGAAAATTTTCAGTCCAAGGACCACGGCTATGGAACGCTCTACCTACAGACATTCGGATGGTGAATCATCGGGCCTTCAGAAAAAGAAACTTAAGAACCATCTATTCTGAAGCGTGGCTGGACGACGACATTGGATACAGCGCCTTAAGGCGATTTAGTTCGCATTTGTAGCGCTATACAAGTAACTCACTCACTCTTACTGTGGATGTTCCCAGGTCAGCTATTCATGGCTGCGACAAAAACCTTTCCTGGAGGATAGTCTTAAGCTTCGTACACACGATCCAACATTATGGTCATAATTGTCTGACGGACGTGTTGTGTCAGATAAGCCAACCGTGTGTATGCTCCATCAGACAATTGTTGGCTGAACCTTGGTTGGGATCGGCGACATACGGCTCCGGCACCCCCCCCCACCTCAGGCCAAACGCGGTACTGCACACCACTTTAGCCCGAATCCTGCTCGTTTTGTGAGACAACACTCGCAAACCAAGTTAGGATTTTTAAAAATACAGTGCTCGTATTGCGAAACACTCCGTGTTACTCGCAATCCAAGGTTCCACTGTATATTGATATCGTACCTCCTCTCGTATCTTTTTCTCCAGGGAGAATAAGTTTAACATTTGTAGTCTTTCCTCATAACTGAGGTCCTCCAGTCCCCTTATTAGCAGTGTTGCCCTTCTCTGGACTCCAGTTCCAGCACATTCATCCTGAGGACCGCTGAGCAGAACTGGATGAAATACTCAAGATGGCCGAACCAGAGACTTGTAAAGTGGTTGGATTATAGGTTTTATATCTTGAGTAAATCCCCTTTTTTACGCATTCTAATAGTCTACTAGCTTTGCTTGCTGCAGCTTGGCATTGCATGCTATGACCCTACAGAAACGACTTCAGGGGTAGCCCCTCCGTGTTTGCACCGAAGCTCTGTTAAAGCAGTCACTAAAGCATACCATAATACAAAAAAATCTCCTGCGCTCTGGTGTTTTCGCTAAAGGGTGATGTAGTCCAATCCTAGGGCAAGGTCTAGAGCAGTGATGGTGAACCTTGGCACCCCAGATGTTTTAGAACTACATTTCCCATGATGCTCATGCACTCTGCAGTGTAGTTGAGCATCATGGGAAATGTAGTTCCAAAAAATCTGGGGTGCCAAGGTTCGCCATCACCGGTCTAGAGTCTTGCAGCCCTCATCAGAACCATGTGCGTTCATGTGACTAAAAAAGAAGGAGGGAGGGCGCACCGACCTAGTGCATTACCATAAAAAAAAGTTTTATTGAATAAAATAAAAGCAAAAGTCCTACTCACAAAGAGAGCTTGAATACACACTTGTAAAACAATCAGACTGGTCTCCTGGTTCCTGCCAGCAGGACCTGATGATGCCGAGGATCGAATGGTACCCCAACGGCGGAACAGCTAATGTTTCTGGGGCGCACCCCTTTCTCCCCAAATACTTGGAGACGAAGGCCTTGTACACACGAGAGGATTTATCCGCGGAAACGGTCTGGCGGATTTTGATCTGATGGTTGTACTAACCATCAAATCAAAATCCGCGCGAAATTCCCTCGCGCCGTCGCCGCGATGATGACGCGGCGACGTGCGCGACGCTGAAATATAAGGACCTCCACGCATGCGTCGAATCATTACGACGCATGCGAGGGAGGGAATCGGACGGATTGATCCGGTGAGTCTGTACAGACCACCGGATCAATCCGCTGGACTGGATTCCAGCGGATAGATTTCTTAGCATGCTAAGAAATTTTGATCCGCTGGAAATCCATCAGCCCGAAAAATATCCGCTGGGTCGTACACACCAGCGGATCTATCCGCTGAAACCGATCCGCGGATAAATTCCAGCCGATAGATCCTCTCGTGTGTACGGGGCCTAAGAAACCTCCTGGGCAGACTAGAGGTCAAGCGTGTATTCAAGCTCTCTTTGTGAGTAGGACTTTTGCTTTTATTTTATTCAATAAAACCTTTTTATGGTAATGCACTAGGTCGGTGCGCCCTCCCCCCCTTCTTTTCTCACTAAAGCATACCATCCATCCTGTTCCTGAGCTGCCAGCACAGATCCTCCATTGAAGAAGGGTAACACTGTACCCGAGTTCGCATGAATGGTGTCCACTAGAATTTGGCAGTTGTGCACCAACAGAGACTTGGCATCGTGGGCTGAAGGGCGAGAACAGTACGTGCTGGGCAGACCCATTACTACCAGTGGCTTCATGTCCATTCGTTGCAGGAAGGCAAGTGCAAAGGCCACGCTGTTCAGGGATCTCTTGCAGCTGAACACATTCTCATCCACCTGAAGAGAAGACAAATATAAGTACACGCCGAATACAAGTTAGGACTGGACACTGAAACACTCTGCACTGATTTATGCACACATTCAGTATAAGCACTTACAGTTGATCAGTATATTGTTCAATATGAGCGTTTACAGCTCATCAGTATAAAGTCCAGTATGAGCACTTACAGACGATCAGTAGAACATGCACAAATAAGACCAATCAGTACAAGGCTCAGTGTAAGCATTTACAGCCAATATAAAGATCGGCATGTGTTATCATAGTCGATCAGTATAAGCACTTACAGCGGATTGGTATAACTTTCAGTATGAGCATTTTAAAATCGGATATTAAAACCATGGTGGAAGTCCAATAAATCAGTGAAAAAAATAAACAGCAATCTAGGATATAGTTCATTGTCCGATGTGTAGGCATATTTGCTTAGTACATTGGTTTACTTAGCTGATACAGCAGTCTGACATTTGGATAACAAGGTATAATGGAATTTTCCTTCTGATCATACTGCTGCCTGTACTGCTATAGTACAAGGACAGATTTCCCTGCATATGATCAGCTCGTGCTCGTGTCTAATGTTTGACACTTCTGTACTTCCAATGTAGCTGGTAATGGAATCCAAGTTGTATCTTGGGCCAATTTCTTTTATAAAAATAGAAATGTTACAAATCGGACAAGCAGAGTGGTGGCGAAGCACCTGAAAAAGGCGATCATGAAGTGTTTTTTGGTCATAGAAATACTTGTTTATTGCTGTTGGTTGCTGGCCCATACATGGTAATTGGTCACCCGATCCTACAAAAAAAAAAAAGCCCAGAGTGGGAAGACGTCATCCAATATCTATGAGCACTTTTAGCCCTTTTTTTTTTGGCTTAGTCAGGTCTTATGAAGCAAAAACGTAAAAGGTGCAGAATTTTATATAAAAACAAAATGGCAAAATAACCAACTAATATGACAATAACCACTTAAGCCCCGGACCATATTGCTGGTCAAAGACCAGAGCACTTTTTGCCATTCGGCACTGCGTTGCTTTAACCGACAATTGCGCGGTCGTGCAACGTGGCTCCCAAACAAAATTGGCGTCCTTTTTTTCCCACAAATAGAGCTTTCTTTTGGTGGTATTTGATCGCCTTTGCGGTTTTTAGTTTTTGCGCTATAAACAAAAATAGAGCGACAATTTTGAAAAAAATGAATATTTTTTTACCATTATAAATATCCCCCAAAAATATATAAAAAAACAATATATTTTCCTCAGTTTAGGCCGATACGTATTCTTCTACATATTTAAAAAAAAAAAAATCGCAATAAGCGTTTATTGATTGGCTTGCGCAAAAGTTATAGTGTTTACAAAATAGGGGGTAGTTTTAAGGCATTTTTTTTTTTTTTTACTAGTAATGGCGGCGATCAGCGATTTTTTTTTCGGTACTGCGACATTGTGGCGGACACTTGACACATTTTTGGGACCATTTGCATTTTTATAGCGATCAGTGCTATAAAAATGCATTGATTACTATAAAAATGCCACTGGCAGGGAAGGGGTTAACACTAGGGGGCGGGGGAAGGGGTCAAGTATGTTCTCTGGGTGTGTTCTAACTGTAGGGGTGACCTCACTAGGGGAAATGACTGATCGCTTTTCATACATTGGATGAACAGACGGTCAGGCATTTTTCCTCCGACAGGACCGGGAGCTGTGTGTTTACACACACAGCTCCCGGTCCCCGCTCTGTAACGAGCGATTGCGGGTGCCTGGCGGTGATCGCGACCGCCGGGCACGCACGCGGGAGTCAGGAGCGAGCACACGCCCCTAGTGGCCGCTAAGAGAGCCGACCTGCCGCCATAGAACTGTAGCGGCTGGTCGTTATGTAGTTAAACAACCAGACATGTGAAAGACCCCAAAAGCATGTGGGGCTGCTTCTGGGCCACTTGCACTCTAGTTTAGGGTGTATGCGAGGGTGGCAATAGTGTAATTAGATAAGTGATGGAGAAATCTCCAAAATAGACAAAATTACACATTTATAAATAGCAAGTGTTAGGCATCCTGTCAACATCCTCCACACCAGTCATCATTTCATAACCATTACATCCTATGGATATATAAAGTGGGGGAAAGATTTATTTGATCCCATGCAGATTTTGTAAGTTTACCCATTTAGAAAGAAAGGGTCTAGAATTGTTATCATAGTTGTATTTTAAATGATAGTGGCAGACTATCAACCTAAAATTCATAATTTTTTTTATGTAAAAAATTATATATACACTGCTCAAACAATTAAAGGAACACATTTGAATCAGAGCTCCTGGGATATTGATCTGGTCAGTTAAGTAGCAGAGGGGGAGTGGTGTATACAGAGGGGGAGGGGTGTATACAGAGGGGGTTGTTAATTTAAATTAACAGCAAAGCAGCTGAAACTGATTAACAGGTACACTAGATGGGCAACAATAGAGACAACCTCCAAAACAGGAATGTTTTTTCAGGTCAAAGGTGTCTGACATTTTTTTCCCTACTCATCTTTTCTGACTGTTTTTCACTAGTTTTGCATTTGGCTAGGGTCAGTGTCACTACTGGTAACACAAGGCGATACTTGGACCTTATAAAGGTTGCACAGGCAGTCCAACATTTCCAGGATGGCACATCAATACGTGTCATTACCAAGAGCATGGAGGAGATTCCAGGAGACAGGCAGTTACTCTAGGAGAGCTGGACAGAGCCGTAGAAGGTCCTTAACCCATCAGCCGGACCGGTATCTGCTTCTTTGTGCAAGGAGAAACAGGATGAGCACTGCCAGAGCCCTACAAAATGACCTCCAGCAAGCCACTGGTGTAAATTTCTCTGACCAAGCAATCAGAAACAGACTTAATGGGGGTGGCCTGAGGGCCTGGCATCCTCTATTGTGCTCTGTGCTCACTGCCGGACACTGTGGAGCTCGATTGAAATTTTCCATTGAACACCAGAATTGGCAGGTCCGCCACTGGTGCCCCATGCTTTTCACAGATGAGAGCAGGTTCACCCTGAGCATATGTGACAGACATGAAAGGGTCTGGAGAAGCTGCAGAGAACTTTATGCTGCCTGTAACATCGTTCAGCATGACCGGTTTGGTGGTGGGTCAGTGATGGTCTAGGGAGGCATATCCATGGAGAGACGCACAGACCTCTACAGGCTACACAATGGCACCCTGACTGCCATTAAGTATCGGGATGAAATCCTTGGACCCATTGTCGGACCCTGCACTGGTGCAGTGGGTCCTGGGTTCCTCCTGGTGCACGACAATGCCCGGCCTCATGTGGCGAGAGCATGCAGCCAGTTCCTGAAGGATGAAGAGACTGATACCATTGAATGGCCCCCCACGCTCACCTGACCTAAATCCAAAAGAACACCTCTGGGACTTTATTTTTCGGTCCATCCGGTGCCGCCAGGTTGCACCCCAGTCTGTTCAGGAGCCCAGCGATGCTCTGGTCCAGATCTGGGAGGAAATACCCCAGGACACCATGCGCCGTCTCATTAGGAGCATGCCCTGATGTCGTCAGGCACTTGGGGGGCCATACAAACTACTGAGGACCATTTTGAGGTATTGCAATGAAATTTCAGCAAAATGGACTAGCTTGCTGCATAATTTTTTCAGTTCGATTTTAGGGGTGTCTTTGAATTCAGCCCTCTGTAGGTGGATAATTTTCATTTCCATTAAAAGATGTGCCATCCTTTCATTCCTAACACATTACCCCGTCCATATCAGTATAGATATCCAGCATGAGATTTTTGCCCGTTGAGATCGGATATGTTTTCAAAGTGTTTCTTTTATTTTTTTGAGCAGTGTGTGTATATATATTATTTATATATTCCAAATGTTATAAATGGAGTTGCAGTTCATTGAGTAAAAAAAGGACTTGATCCCCAAGCAAAACATGGCTTAGTAATTGGTGGATAAACCCTTGTTGGCAAGCACAGAGGTAAGACGTTTCTTGTAGTTGGTTACCAGGTTTGCACACATCTCAGGAGGGATTTTGGTCTACTCTTTACAGATCTCTAAATCCTTAAGGTTTCTTGGCTGTCGCTTGGCAACTCGAAATTTCAGCTTCCTTCATAAATTTTCTATAGGATTAAGGTCTGGAGACCTTAAAGTGGGGGTTCACCCTCAAAAAAATTTCTGACATCACATGGAGTCGAGCCATCCTACCAACAGAATGCCGGTGTTTTTTTTTTTTTTCTCAGCACATACCTCGTTATCGCGATTTTCACCCCCCGGCTATCCCGCGGGACTGGGATTTCCCAAGCACTGCCTGTGATTGACAGGCTTCCGAACGGCGCATACTGCGCGTCACAGGTTGCCGAAAAAACCCGAACGTCGGTGCGGCTCTATACTAGGGGTGCAACGGATCAAAAAACTCACGGATCGGATCGATCCTCGGATCAGGAGTCACGGATCGGATCATTTTCGGATCAGCAAAAAAAAAAAAAAAAAAAATTATGAAAAAAAGTCGGATTCAAGTCTGGGCTCTAGCTGGGCCAATGGCGGGCCACTTGCGTAAAAGATAATATTCCGCTAAATTGATATAATCTAGATTTTCAATAAACCAGAACAAAAACCTGAGTGAACATGTGTTTGAAGCAACATACTATTGCAAAGCAAAACCCTCTTTGTCATTTTTGTTGTCAGTGTGTAGAAATTGCAGTTTATATTTCAGACACTAGGGGGAGTTGCTGAATTTTGACAGATGGTAAAGCAGACATGCATAGCTATAGGGAGTTAATAGCTTTGAGCTGTTATTTGTTATTGCCGATCTGTGATTGGTTGGGGTGGAGCAAGATGGCCGCCGCTCCGGAGCTAGGCCGAATCCGGGGACTTTCCTACGGCCGAGGCCCCGGAGCGCTCCGCGGATCGCGTGGTGTGCCGATCCGAACGGGGTGACCCGTTCGGATCACGGATCGGTGACTATCCGTTGCACCCCTAACTCTATACTGCGCCTGCGCACCGACGTTCGGGTTCTGACGGCAACCTGCGACGCGCAGTATGCCTTTGTGGTATGTTTTGGGTCATTGTCATGCTGGAAGACCCATCCACGACCCATCTTCAGTGTTTTGGCTGAGGGAAGAAGGTTCTCATTCAAGATTTTACAATACATAAAGTCAGCCTGTACCTTTAACACACAAACAGCCCCATCGCATAATGTTTTCACTTCTGTGCTTGACTGAAGGAATGGTGTTCTTCGGGTCATAGTCAGCATTTTTCTTGTTTCAAACACGACGTGTCAAGTTAATGCCAGAGAGCTCAAGTTTGGTCTCATCTGACCACAGCACTTTCTCCCAACCCTTCTCTGAATCATTTAGATGTTCATTGGCAAACTTCAGACGGGCCTGTACATGTGCCTCCTTGCAGACGCTGCAGGATTTCAATTCATGGCAGCATATTGTGTTACCAATGGTTTGTTTGGCGACTTGTGGTCCCAACTGCCTTGAGATCATTCACAAGCTGCTCCCCTGTAGTTCTGGGCTGATCCCTCACTTTTCTCATGATCATCCTTACCCCAGCAGACAAAATCTTGCATGGAGTTCCAGACTGAGGGCGATTGATGGTTAATTTGTATTTTTTCCATTTGTGAATAATCGCTCCAACAGTTGTCTCCTCCTCACCAGGCTTCTTGCTGATGGTCTTGTAGCCATTTCCAGCCTTGTGCAGGTCTACAATCTTGTCTGACATCCTTTGACCACTCTTTGGTCTTGCCCATGATGGTAAGGTTTGAATGGAAGAAAGATTCTGTGGACGGGTGTCTTTTATACATAACGAGTTGTCGTTCTGAGCTCCTTCTTAAATTGACAGGACTAATCTGTGTACATCATGAGCCCTTACTGTAGCTAATCTGTGGGAGCCAGAATTATTGTTGGTTGGTAGGGGATCAAATACTTATTTTACTCACTGAACTACAACTAAATTTAGAACATTTGTATCTTTTGTTTTTTATGGATTTTTGGTTGATGTTCTGTGATAAAAATTCTAGATCCTTTGAATTTCATTGTAAGTGGGCAAACTTACAAAATCTGCAGGGGATCTTTTTTTTTCCCCCCACTGTACAGTAAAAACACTAGCAACCTTTATGTTACCGTTTACAGCCCCAGAAAATTATACCCCCTTCCTGACCATAGCACTTTTTGCGATTCGGCACTGCGTCACTTTAACTGTCATGCGACACTGTACACTGTACCCAAACAAAATTTGCGTCCTTTTTTTCACACAAATAGAGCTTTCTTTTGGTGGTATTTGATCACCTCTGTGGCTTTTATTTTTTTGCGCTATAAACAAAAGAACAGCGACAAATTTGAAAAAACACAATACCTTTTACTTTTTGCTATAATAAATATCCCAATTGTTTTTCAAAAAAACAATTTCTACAGTTTAGACCGATATGTATTCTTCTACATATTTTTGGTTAAAAATATAAAATAAAATCGCAATAAGCGTATATTGATTGGTTTGTGCAAAAGTTGTAGCTTCTACAAAAAAGGGGACAGAATTATGGATTTTTTTTTAATTATTTTTTTACTAGTAATGGATTTTTATCGGGGCTGCCACATTATGGCGGACACATCGGACACTTGACAAATTTTTGGGCCCATTGACAATTTTACAGCGATCAGTGCTATAAAAATGCACCGATTTACTGTAAAAATGTCACTGGCAGCGAAGGGGTTAAGACTATGGGGCAATCAAGGGGTTAAATGTGTTCCCTATAAGTGTTCTAACTGAAGGGGGGGATGGAAACTCACTAGGAGAAATGACAGATCGCTGTTCATACTTAGTATGAACATACAATCGGTAATTTCTCCCCCTGAAAGAACCAGGAGCTGTGTGTGTCACGAGCGATCGCGGTTGCCCGGCGGTCATCGCGCCTACCGGGCACTCGCATCGGCTCTGGGAGCGAGCAGTGGGCGCGCGTGCCTCCGGCGGCGCGCATGCCCCTAGTGGCCACAGGGCGAAGCGACGCAACAACGTCCGTTCGCCCAGCCGAGCCATGCTGCTGCAGTGAAACTGCAGCGGCTGGTCGGCAAGTGGTTAAAGCAGTATTAAACCCAAAAATATAATTTGTTTTTTTCTCATGAGTCTGTTTAAATGTTTAAAACACAGATTGTTTTCCATCAGCTGCTTTCTCAGGCACCGATCCCAGAAAATGGCGGCACTGGATCAGGAAGTGATGTCACTTCCTGGTCTGATCACAGAGGGTGCGAATTCATTTGCAAATTATCAGTAGAGCTTCCGCCACCCTTGCCAACGACATGAGCCATGACTGCATAGGGCCCAAAAATGGGGCATCAGAGCCCGGTATACATGGTGGGGAAGGGGTCAAATTGCAGCGGTTGTGAAGTGATTGGGTGGCTTCACAGCTGCTTGTATCTCTTCCGCATGAAAGCCGAGAATCGACTTTACAAATGTACGTGCTCCCAACCCATAAAGCAGCTGGGAGTATATTTGAAAACTACATGACTAATGCCGCGTACACATGACGTGAAAAATGCTATTTTTTTTAAATGTCATTAAAGACGATCGTGTGTTGGCTCCAGAGCATTTTTCACGACGTGAAAAATGGGCATTAAAAATTTAGAACATGCTCTATTTTTCCTCGTCGTTTTTCACATTGTCGTTTTTCACATGTTGAAAAACGGTCGTGTGTAGGCTTCAATGACGTGAAAAAACACGCATGCTCAGAAGCAAGTTATGAGACAGGAGCACTTGTTCTGGTAAAACTAGCGTTCGTAATGGAGATAGCACACATTTGTCACGCTGTAACAGACTGAAAAGCGCAAATCGTCTCTCACCAAACTTTTACTAAAACGAAATCAGCAAAAGCAGCCCCAAGGGTGGCGCCATCTGAATGGAACGTGCCCTTTATAGTGCCGTCGTACGTGTTGTACGTCACCGCGCTTTGCTCAAGCATTTTTTTTTCACGATCGTGTGTAGGCAAGGCAGGCTGGACAAGAATCACGGGTCGGGGGTCCGATCGAGACCCCCCCCCGCTACATGCGGCGGTCGGATTCCCTCGGGGAGCGATCCGGGACGACGGCGCGGCTATTCGTTTATAGCCGATCCGTCGCGATCGCACCCCGGGGCTGAAGAACGGGGAGAGCCGTATGTAAAACACGGCTTCCCCGTGCTTCACTGTGGCGGCTGCATCGATCGAGTGATCCCTTATATAGGGAGACTCGATCGATGACGTCATTCCTACAGCCACACCCCCCCTACAGTTGTAAACACACACTAGGTGAACCCTAAATCCTACAGCGCCCCCTGTGGTTAACTCCCAAACTGCAACTGTCATTTTCACAATAAACAATGCAATTTAAATGCATTTTTTGCTGTGAAAATGACAATGGTCCCAAAAATGTGTCAAAATTGTCCGAAGTGTCCGCCATAATGTCGCAGTCACGAAAAAAAATCGCTGATCGCCGCCATTAGTAGTAAACAAAATAAAAAAAATAAAAATGCAATAAAACTATCCCCTATTTTGTAAACGCTATAAATTTTGCGCAAACCAATCGATTATTGCGATTTTTTTTTTTACCAAAAATAGGTAGAAGAATACGTATCGGCCTAAACTGAGGAAAAAAAAAATTATATATGTTTTTTGGGGATATTTATTATAGCAAAAAGTAAAAAATATTGCATTTTTTTCAAAATTGTCGCTCTATTTTTGTTTATAGCGCAAAAAATAAAAACCGCAGAGGTGACCAAATACCACCAAAAGAAAGCTCTATTTGTGGGAAAAAAAGGACGCCAATTTTGTTTGGGAGCCACGTCGCACAACCGCGCAATTGTCAGTTAAAGCAACGCAGTGTCGAATCGCAAAAAGTGCTCTGGTCTTTGACCAGCAATATGGTTTGGGGGTTAAGTGGTTAAAGTTGAATAGTTGAAAGGGAAAGTTCAATGACATTCCCATACATTCAGATATAGAGCCGTACTCCAGTAGGGGAGAGGTTAAAGTCCCAAAGGTTGAGTACGTGAATCGTACGTGAATACGTTTTTATGAAAGCTCTTAGTCGGCTTTTCTGCAGTTAAAGGGGTAAGTCGCTGGACACATTATATATGGATTTGCATTTAATGTCCCTTTAGTTTTATCCTACAGATCTCATCTCTGAACTTAAAGCTACTTACAGACATTCGATGTTGGTTTATGGAATCACAACTTGACAAGATATTTTTGCAAACATACAAGTTTAGGAAAAACAAAATGTCCATGCTTATGGAGGAGGGACCATTCAGTAGATATGCCCTCACTGTTTGATTTATAGGTGGGTCAGGCTAAACTAATTCTATGGCAGCAGGCTGGTAATAGGCAAATTTCTGATAAAGATTGTCAGTCATGCCTAGTACACACAACGGTAAAAAGTCCGCCAGGAATCCCGTGGGGGAATACCGAGAACCTGCTCAGTAACTTTGCCCGTGTACACACCAGAGGTTTTCCTGTCAGGAAAACTGCGGTGAGAGCTTTGGCCGGGAATCCCGGCTGTTTGTATACTCCACCGCAGTGTTTCCCATAGGGAAACTGCCAGGAAAAAGACCACAGGGAGTCGCGGCAGAAAAATAGAGAACATTTTACCGCCGCGATTCGCAGCAATTTTCCTGCCTGGAAAACTGCAATTTAGCATACACACGGCCGTTTTTCCTGGCGAAAAACTGTCATGGCAGTTTTCCTGCCGGGAAATCTGGTCATGTGTACGAGGCATTAGTGGTAAGGATTGTTTGATAATCTCCTTCATTTGGCTAGTGAGCGAAAAGGACTTGGTTTGCTCTTCTCCATAAAAATTGAAACATTCAGCATTTCCTTGCACAAAATTTACCAATTCAAAGATACAAACAACATTTGTGACAAGAGCTTGTAGTCATCTGTGCAGTTACCATGGAAAACATAGTTAGCATGAACATCTCATGATTATGTTGGGTGTGCAACAGGGCTCAAGTCCTGCGGGAACGTGTGGGAACGGAGTCCCAGCACTTTTTTCACAGCAGGAACGCAGTTCCCTTTGCAGGACTAGAGCAGCCGAGGCGCCTGAGCCAATCCTTCACTAAGCGGCGATGCCCAGCTCGAGTCACTGTCAGGGGCAGGCGAACCTTAGTAATCCTTTATGTTACTGGCCGCTTCCTGTATATGGATTCATTGGGTAGTGTGCGGGTATTCCGTTACTTCCTCAATGCCACAATGTCTCCTGGGAGCTTTTGTCATTGTTCCCAGGAGACATTGCGGAGGTCTGCCGCGAGTTATCGCTGGATTTAGAATGAACTTGCTTCTCGTCTCCTGGGAACAATGACAAAAGCTCCCAGGAGACATTGCGGCATGGAGGAAGTGACGGAATACCCGCACACTACCCGATGAATCCATATACAGGAAGCGGCCAGTAACATAAAGGATTACTAAGGTACAGTGGATCGAAAAAAAAAAAACATGCGGTTTAGTAAGTATGCATATGAGCGTATAATTTTTTATTTTTTTTGGTGGGGGGAGTGGATCTTGGGTGGGAGTTCCTACACTTTTTTCCCCGGGACTTGACTCCTGGTGTGCAAGGGGGAAAGCACTAGAAGCAGAACATATGAAGTCCAGATTATATTTTACATAGTGCGTTTTTTTGGGGGTTCAGAGGAGCCCACTTGTCAGGGTTTGGCACGGTTTACAAAATTGTGTACTGAACTAAAAAAATTGATGGGACCTTGACTGTATTATTGGCTCCAGGTACTGGTTAAGCCAGGCTACTCCTGAAACAGGTTAACTTTTATGATATAGGAGCTTGAATAAAGTGGAGTCTAAACTTTGCGTTTGGTCTTTGTCGCCTTCTTCCTTGCACACCCATTCTCCGCTGCAGCAAAGAGCCGACCTTCAGCTCCCACTCATGGGAGAGCTGCTTAAGGGGAATCATTCCCTCTATACTGTACAAAACCTGACTGAGTGCTTTAAGAGATCTATTGTACCTTACCTTCCTTCTTCCTCTCCTGTGCATTCACAGTGATGTTTGAATGGCTTGTAGAGACCAGGCTAGGTTTGTCTACCCCCAAAAAGTGGAACTTTACCCATAACAACTTGCTGAAGCCCAGAGCCCCTCAGCAGCAGTAAATCTTTAGGCTGTCAGCAGATCGGCCTCTAGTGGCTCTGATTTTCAATGCCAAAAATGGAAATCAACTGAGCATGTGGAGAGCAGGGTGAGGGTGTATTACAGGATTTTAAACCATTTAGGTACTTGTTTTTATGTTTTACTTAGCTATACCTGCAAAAAGGGCCAGCCTGAAGTTCCACTTTAATTGGCTTCTCTGAGAACAGTGGGCCAGATTCACGTAGCCTGGGCGCAGCGTAACGTAACCGATTTAGGTTACACCGCCGCAAATTTTCTGTCTAAGTGCCCGATCCACAAAGCACTTACCTGGAAATTTGCGGCGGTGTATCCTAAATCCGTCCGGCGCAAGGCGGGCCAATTCAAATGGGGCGGGTACCATTTAAATTAGGCGCGCTCCCGCACCGGACGTACTGCGCATGCTCCCGACGCAAATTTCCCGACGTGCTTTGCGCGAAATTACATATATATATATATTTATATATACACATACACACACATACATACATACATACATACATACTCCTAGTGTAATAGTCTGGAATTAAGAAAAGTGCAGGAGAGTCCCATGCTAGTATGGCCATTGATGTCACTCACCTCCACAACCGCAAAGGCCTTCTGATATGTTGAATGCATCTCCTGAAACTGTGCCAGCCAATGACGGGCTTCGCTAGGTGTGCCACCACATTCTCTCAGAAAAGCGCGAATGTCCCTCCGCACCAGGGATCGGTCCACCATTGAGGCGATGCCACCTTGTTCTTTGATGCCATCCTGTTGACTGGGTGCATTTTTCGGTTCTTCCTGGGTGGGATCATTTCTGGTCCTTACCCGCTGGTGGAGAACAGAGCCACTTCCACCTCCTAGGACGCTAAGAAAGCGTGTATTACGGAAAGGGAGAGACGAGATCCCAGGTACAGTTGTCATGGAGAACTGATGGTGTGTCCTTCACGTTTTCTCACCCCGGGTTTCACGTTTGTATTGTCCCCAGTAATCCTTTCACCCTTTTCACCCTAGCAGCCAAAATGTTTTGTCACTCTCTTAGGTTTAGTTTATATGACTAGGGCTGGTGACATCACTGGAAGGTGCGGTTTGGCTGTGGGAAATGGACAGAGGTTGATGCAGTAGGTCAGCGAGGCTTCTATGAAGGCCAAAAGTTCACTGTTGTGTAAGAAAGGAAAAGAAAAAGTACAGCGACGCTAAAACAGGAGCTTGGAAAGATTAAACAGATGAAGACAAAAGCAATAGCACACTTATCCTGGATAATGGTTGCAAATCTGACAATTTATGTTGGAATCTGTTTAGTACATTGTTCTCTTTTTATACGATTATAAAAAATGTCACCCGTATGTAAATCTGCGCAGCCTGGTATCTTTTACTAGTACGAAAGTATAATACATTGCATCACCTAGGGCTTAAATTGCTCAGAGACTACAAACAAACTATTTTTTAAACGTAAAATTCCAATGTAACACAAATTTGTACTCACCTGTGAATAGATCTGCCCTGTAATAGCACTCTCCATATAGCAGTATGTAGCTTTAGAGCCGGTTCACACTGGGGCCACCTGGGATCCGACTTGAAGTCTCCCGAAGTCGTCCCAAGTCGCGTGGTTGAGAAAAATCAATGGAAGGCAATGGGAGCCGTCTTAATGTACACTACTGAAGTCGCTCCGACTTCAGAAAAGGTTCCCAATCCGACTTGTAGGCAACTTGTACCCATTGATTTCAATGGAAGTTGCCTCAGAAGTCTGATCACTGTCTTAACTGAAGCAACTTTCCAGGAAGATAACATACATTTCTCAGGCAAACCCCTCCCTCCCACAGAGCCGATTGTTCGATTGGCCACTGGAAAGCCTCCTGTCCTGGAGGCGACTTGAAGTTGCCTTGTACTGTCCTGGAGGCAACTTGAAGTTGCCTTGTAAGTTGCCTGATGATTCATACTCAAGTCGTGTCCAAGTTGCCTCCCAAAGTCGCGCTGGAAGTCGTGTTGCCCCTGTGTGAACCGACTCTAAATTTTTCATCAACACAAACATACTTTGTAATGCAAATACCAATTCTGGAAGTTGAATGCTTTGCCCTTTTAACGCCCCTTGCTTGGTTGGTCATTAGGCATGATGGCCTGAATCCCCCGGGGCGTTAGGCTCCAGACAGGGACAAGGGTACTTACACTTTGGTCCATCTGGCCAAAACCAGACGGAACCCTTTCTCTGGAGGGTCTGGCGAAACAGACCCACCCGAGAGACGGCGAACTAAGCCAGAAGGCCATGTCCACCCCCCTTCCAAGACTTTCAGGGCAGGCCCGAGGACCTACACCCTACCAGTCACACAGTGCAAACCGTGTACAAACAAAAAAATGCAAAAACGTGACAAACATAGGTAATAGATGAAAGAAAGTGGGGGAGGAATAAGTGAAGGGGAGAGTGAAAAGGTGGCCATTGTGCAATACAATGGCCAGGCCCTCCGCCGCTTATCTTACCTTATGGACCAATAGTGAAGCACAGACGAAGGTAGGGAAAAAACAGCGGCGGTGTGGCCATAAGGGCGCAGGAGCACCGCCCCCCCTCTCCTGTCACTCTCTAATCACCATAGACAGATTCATGCATTGCATGAATCTATCTATGGTCGCTGCCGACACCCCATATTCAGGTGTCCAGCCCCTTTTCGGTCACCTGAATTACAGCGGTGGGGGTATTTTTTGGAAGCACCTGATTAGATCCTTTGGCTCGAATAAGCGTCCATAAAAGTGAGAACGGGCGCAGCACTGTGCATTTCTTCTCACTCAGCTCAATGTTGGCAAAGCCAAAGGAATTTGCTTTGCTAACATTGACCCGCCTTTCAGAAGAAACGTCAGGTGCTGTGATTGGACGCCTATCAGGAGTCCAATCATAGGCGAGGATGGGAGAAGACACATGGAGGGGAGAAGAGGCATGGAAGACACCGCTTGCCGTCACCCGATGCCCCACCGAGACAGGGTAATTGCCGGGCAGATTGCGAGCGGGCAGGGGGGATCACAGTGGCTGCAATTGAGGAGCAGTGAGGCTGCAATGGATTTTTTCAATTTGTTTGCACCCCCCAAAAATTTGGAGCACCAGCCGCCACTAGGCAAAACGCTGACTTCATAGATAGTCAATATTGTCATAAGAATCTGGCCCTAGTATTGGGGGTCCCAGGATACCTTTGGAAGCCTGTAGCTGCCGTTTGTGGGCAGGTTCATGTTACCTCATTTACATGGCAAATTTGCTTTACTAACATTTATTAAATGCCTGATACTAGATTATTATGTTAATTTTAGGGGTCATCCAAAGCTATAAAGATGTTTGTTTTTTTGCTGCTGCTAGAGATTTCAGACACCCATAAAATGTAATATACAGAATATCTTATTATTGATAGTATAGCTGCACTCACATTCCTGGGTGCATGCATGCTGTGGACTTTACAAGTTATTTTAGATTATAGAGAATGTAGCTGGAGGAGCTGTAACACCCGAAGGAGCGTGGGAACAGAACTTATAATAAAGGTGATCTGTAGGTTGAGTGAGTGCGTGAGTGAATAACTTGTATAGTGCTACAAATGCGAACTGAATCGCCTCAAGGCGCTTAGTATCCATTTTCTTATTTTTAGCCTTCAGAATAGGTGGGTCTTGAGTTTTTTTCTGAAGGCCTGGTGATTCACTTCCGTTCGGATGTTAGTTGGTAACGCATTCCACAGTCGAGGTCCTTGGACTGCGAATCTTCGTTCTCCTTTGGTCTTGTAGCGGGCCTTGGGGATTTGGAGTAGATTTTGATTAGTTGATCAAAAGACGCGATTGGGGTTGTGGCATTTTATTTTCTCACATAAATATTGGGGGGCGAGTCCTTGTACACATTTGTGCATCAGGTAGAGGGCCTTAAATGTGACTCGGTCCTTTACGGCCAGCCAATGGAGGGACCTCAGGGAAGGAGTGATTGATTCCCAGGTTTTTTTCCTGTTACCAGTCTTGCCACAGTGTTCTGGATGACTTGTAGACGAGCTGGTATTTTGGGAGTCTGAGGTAGAGGGAGTTTGCCTGGAGTTGATAATTGTTCCAACCACTACTGCTGTATCTTTTCGGGATGAAGGGAATGAGTCTCCGTAGCAAACGGAGAAGATGGTGAGCTCCGCTGACTACTGATCCTATTTGTGCATCCATCGTCATGTCAGAGTCAAAAGTGACTCCGAGACTTTTGACTTTGGTGCTTGGGGTGATGGTTTGTCCCAAGATGGGGGGTGGCGTCCATGTCGTTCTAGAAAGTATCTTTCGGTTTGCGGAGCAGAAGTTGTTCAGTTTTTGATCCATTGAGTTTAAGGTGACTCTCCGTCATCCAGTTGTCTATCAAAGTGAGGCATTGTTCTAGTCCGAGGTATTGGTCCTTTTTGTTGCTGATACGAACGTAAATTTGAGTGTCGTCAGCGTAGGAATGGTAGAGTAGGTCCTGATTACTGATAATTTGGAGGAGTGGGCGGAGATGGATGTTAAATAGTACGGGGACAGGGGTGATCCTTGAGGGACTCCGAAATTAAATGGTACATGCTTCAGAAGTGAAGGGTCCTAGTTTCACTGTCTGGGATCGATTTTCCAGGAGAACCAGGGTAGATCCGAGTCTGCAAATCTAGCTACTTCTGTGAGGCGAGTCAGCAATATTTTGTGGTCTACTGTGTCAAAGGCATCGCGCATCACCTCCGGCAGCTCTTAAAGGGAACAACGTACCCATGCGTTGTTTTGGGCAGCCATGCCATTCTGCAGACATATATCAGCGTGAGCCGGTCGGCAAGGGGCTAAATTAAAAAAGCAAAAAATTGGCCTGGGCAGGAAGGGGGTGAAAGTGCCCAGCTCCATAAAAGGGTCAGTACTGTACTGTATAACTTCTCTCTGCTTTTTGCATCACCAATCACCTTCAAACTTCCAAGACATGTTTGAATCTTATTGGTCGCTGTAAGGGCCTTTTACTAGGGGCGTTTTTTTATCATAAGGTTTTCTGAGTGTGAGAGTCAGTTCTTCAGCCGAAACGGCCAAGATTTGAACTGTGTATAGATTGAAGTGCTCAGTATGCGTACTGTGTTCTCCGAGTTTATTATACAATTACGTAGTGAACCTTTAAAAAAAAAATAAAGCGTATTTCGGCATCAATTGCTCCTACTATGTATATAAACAATATGTACATTTGCAGGTGTTGCGCTCATACGTATATTTGCCTTGTCACGGAAAATCACAGCAAAAAGCCCTAAAACAAGCATCTGTTCGAGCGTCACATGAAAATAACCCTTTTTCCTTATCAGTATAAAACTGATAATGATTTACTGTCAACAGAGATAAATGGCTGCAAGGTCCCAACAGGGAGGGGGAGAGGCCAACCTGATGCCACTTTTGGCAGGTCCTGCAATTGAACCTTGGATCTCAATTTGTTCTGCAGGTTTTAATTAAAAGGTTTGGCATATACAGATTTATTTTATGTTTTTCCCTACATTAATGGCAGCACATTACAAAAAATTGTGATATATGACCATACTGTTAACTATGGAAGTGGACCTAAGGGCCAAAATACACTGAACACCACCATATTTCAGCTGCATGAGTGGAGCTGCCATGTGGCCTCCATCATAGAGTCTTTGCATTCTATACAAAGTAAAGTTCAATGTATTCCAGATCCAGGTTTATAAGGATTTGTATACTGGCATTTATGTACAATACCAGACAGGAACATTTTGGGAATGAATAGAAAATTAAAGCGGAGGTTCACCCTAAAAAAATTATCTACCATCCCATCCAGCATACTTGCGTCAGCTACAGTATGCTTTTTTTTTTGTTCGCTGTACTTCCCGTTTAATCGTTGATTTTCAATTGTTCTTCCCGCGGGGAATAGGCGTTCCTATGAAGGGGCGTAGATGATTGACGCGCGGCTACAGCGCGTCACGCTTTCCGAAAATAGCCGACCTAGGACTCGGCTATATACGGCGCCTGCGCAGTCAGCTCCTAGTCTGTGCGCAGGCGCCGTATAGCGCCGTGAAGAGCCGAGTCCCAGTCTGGCTATTTTCGGAAAAGCGTGACACGCTGTAGCCGCATGTCAATCATCTACGCCCCTTCATAGAAACGCCTATTCCTCCGCGGGAAGAAGAAGAGAAAATCAACGATTAAACGGTAAGTACAGCGGAAAAAAAAAGCATACTGTAGCTGACGCAAGTATGCTGGATGGGATGGTAGATATTTTTTTTAGGGTGAACCTCCGCTTTTGTTTTGGGAGGGTCTGGTTCCTGAAATGTGTTCAGCCCTCTCTCTGCTTTATCTGAACACCTAACCCAAAGAAAGATGATGTAGCTGGCTACTGAACAGGGGCCGACACATTTCGGGGTACGAACTACGCCACATGTGACAAAACACGTAGGGCGGATCGACATGCTGACGTCATCACGTGTTTGAATTCCCAGAAGTGCGAGTGCTATGTTCGTGTTTGGCCAGCAAGGAACATATTGTATCGCGCTATGATGCAAGTGTGATTCTAATTGCAATAAATTCAATAGTAAAGTTATACAGTATTGGAGCATTTCTTTTTATGTCCGATTACAAACTTTATGGGATGATGCCGAGCCGACATCTCTCCCACAACCATCTGCCTTGGAACTGCTCTTTGTTGAGTCAAGCTGGGCTGTTCGGATCGAAGCGCTGATGACCTCTCTTTAATCCAGTGTTTCTCAATTCCAGTCCTCAGGCCCCCCCAACAGGTCAGGTTTTCAGGATTTCCCTCAGATGAAAAGGCTGTGGTGATTACTAAGGCAGTGAAACTGATCAAATCACCTGTGCAAAATAATGGAAATCCTGAAAACCTGACCTGTTGGGGGGGCCTGAGGACTGGAATTGAGAAACACTGCTTTAATCAGAGGTTCATACACAGTCGGAAAGCCATAATAGGTGGTGGCTTCACGGAATATATTGGGTGATGGATAACACTTAAGAGGATTTTTATTTTTGGACGTGGCCTTTTATGCATTTGTATTGACCTTTTTGGTTACTGGAGGATATTCTGTTTTTTATATTTGCACTGTATATTATTCAGGGGAGGGCTGGCAGCCTTAGGCCTGGGGGGGGGAAGTCCAGTCAAGTGGCCCATTGAACCGTCGAATGAGCTCACCATCCGGTCCCAGGGAGTTGTAGTTTCCTCTGCGCTGCTCTGTTTTCCACCCACCGGGAGCTTGTGCGTGGACTACAATTCCCACAATGCAACAGCTAATGGCGAGCTGCTGTGGCCGTGCCCCCGGGCCTACTTCCTAGTGCCGAATAAAAAAAGATGGTAAAGGGCAGAGGCTGCCGACCATTTTGAACATAAGTTAGAGCGGCCTGGGAGGCAATTGCCACCCTGCCCCCTGGCCCAGCCCTCCCCTGATATTATTGTATAGGAACCAATATGTGACCAGGATGTAGCTTGAAACACCTGGACCCAAAATAAGACAAAACAGAACCCCATACATAAAGTCAAATTTGCACTGTTCCAAACATAGCATCCTTAATTCCTAGAACTCTCAATGCAACCAACACCCCCATCTGTTAAACCCCCTACATAGATCCTTATAACTTTTACCCCACACCTCTTCCCTCCCGTCTTACAGGAGTGCTCTTTTTCCGGAGGCTAAACTCCAAAGGGAATTTTCGGAAGAAGTTAAAAGCTCTGGAATTGAGACAGAACGAGAAGAAAAATCTTCCTCAACAGGGACAGAACAGAATTAAAAAAAAAAAAAAATTCTCTTTAATGCTGATCTCCAGGAAAAACAAACCATGGTCTAAATACATTCATCATGTGTATTCTTGCATGAATGTTGGTGAGCTTTGTGTATTTCTATCAGATCTGTGCAGTAATCCAGTGTGAGACGTTACCTCCCTGTAATAAAGACCGCTCACTGCTGTGCTCTCGCCTTGTGCAGGGTGACTGGTCTCGTCTCCGCCCCCTTCTGTAGGCAGCCTGTAGTACAGGGGTATTAAATTAAATTCAAGGAGGTCCAGTCAGTAACATTTTCTTTCAGTAGAGGTCCAAATCAAATGTTTGTGCTAGGACCCAGATCCCCCTCTTTAACATCACATGCCCACCCCTCACATTACACCCCCACATTAAATGTCCTCAACACCTTTTTCCTCATCACAGTCCCCCATTACATTAGTGTTCTCAGTCCCCTCTGAACACCAAAGCCCCCCCTTTTCAAAGTGTCCCTTGCCCCCTTCACATGACAGTCCCCCCTTTACATCACAGTCCCCACTTTACATCGGTGTCCTCTGTCCCCTTCTCATATCAGTGCCTTTGCATCACAGTCCATCACATTAGTATTCTCAGCCCTACTTCACATCAGTGTCCCCCCTTTTACACCTCGCTCCCCAATATCCTCAGCCGCCCCCCCCCCCCCTCCACATCACAATCCCTTCTTTTTTCATCACGGCCCCCTTCACATCACACCCCCCCCCCTTTAAACCATTATCCTCAGCAGTGCCGGCCCAAGACATTGTGCTGCCTGGTACCAAGAATGAAATGCCCCCCCCAAAAAAATTATGCCCACCAAAATGCCCCCACATCCATTATTTTATATCATGATAACTAAAGTGGACCTATCATGGCTCTATACATGTATATAGGAGTATAAAAAGGACCTGTTATGGCTCTATTCATGCAATTAACCCCACAGTGGAGCAGAGAGCGGAACAGGAGGAGCGGTCGGGCGGCAATTAGCCCCACAGTGGAGTGGAGAGTGGAGCTGGCGGAATGGGATGACGGCAGGCAGGAAATTTTCTTCCCCCCTGAAAGTGCTGCCTGGTACAATGGTACCATCGGGTCCCATGGTAGGGACGGCCCTGATCCTTAGCCCCCCCCTCCAAATCACAATCCTATCCCTTTACATCACAGCTCTCTTTACATCCCTTTCTTGTCACAGCCTCCTGCTTCACATCAGTGTCCTTAGCCCCCTTCACATCATCAGTCCTTCTTCCACATTAGTCATCTGAAGCAAAAAAAGAATGACCATAACAAATTCATATACAGTGAAACCTTGGTTAGCGAGTAACGTGGTTAACGAGTGTTTCGCAATATGAGCATTTTTTTTTAATCCTGACTCGGTTTGCGAGTGTTGTCTCGCAAAACTAGCAGGATTCAAGCCTCTGCTGTGTGCAGAACCACATTTGACCAGAGGTGTGATTGAGCCGATTGGAAACATTCATAAATACTCCGCTCCCAAGTCTTTCTGAGGGTTTCCGAGTTCAGCCGAGCTGTCCCAGAGTATTTCCTAGGCTCTCCGGCACCCCCCCCCACTTCTGGCCACATGCGGTATTGCATGTCATAGAAGTCAATGCGGAACAAATTATTTTTGTTTCCATTGACTTCTATGGGGAAACTCTCTTTGATATGCGAGTACTTTGGTTTATGGGCATTGTTGTGGAACGGATTATGCTCGTAATCCAAGGTTCCACTGTACCCAGTCCCTGCAAAAAATTGACACTAAGGGCCCATTCACACCTGAGCATTTTCAGCTCGTAAATCGCTCATCTCAAAAGTTCCAAAACGTCCAACAAGCAAAATCCCATTCATTTAAAATGGCCCCTGTTCACATCTGAGCTTTCTGTCTCCTGAAGCAAAATGCCTGAAGCTCAAAATAGAACAGGAGCTTCTTTTTAGGCAGATTACAGGCGTTTTACCACTTTTTTTTACCATTGGTGACCTTTTTACAAAATTGCTGCAAAATAGTGTGACTTTCCGCCTGAAACGATGCGCTCAGGTGTAAATGCAGCCTTAGGCTGCATTCACACCTGAGCGTTTTGTCGCCTGAAGCGCAACGCTGAAAAACGCTAGAGGGGAAGAAATACATTATTCCCTATGGAGATGGTTCACATCTCCACGCCAATACGCCTGACGCCGAACGACTGAATCTCAAACAAGTTCCGGACCCTGTATCGGGCGGTTTGATCATTTTTGAGCGTTTCCATTTCCCATAGAAAGTAATGGAAACGCTTGATTCAAGCGACTAGCGCGACAACGAGCGTTTGCTACTGGCATTTCGTCGCTTTAATCAATAGAACTTTTCACCCAGGCAGAAGATTAAAAAAATCCACCAACATAGCAACAAGTGACGAAAAGATGATCATTTTTCCTATTGGCTAAAATAAAAAACGTTGAAGTACAAAAACGTCGGACGACGCTGTATGCAAACGCGGAAAAAAATGCCTGAAAAAATGACCGACGCTCAGGTGTTAATGCAGCCTAAGGGAACATAGAAAAAAAATAAAAAAGGGAAGGTCTAGCTAGGACTACATTAACTAGCACTAAACAGTAGGGGAGAACAGAAGAAGAAACCAAAAAAAGCTGTAGTGGTTCAAAGCCACCAGTAGAGGTTACCATACATCAAAACAAAAGTAACTTGATACAGTTCAATACATATAGGTGGAACAGATCAGCTTTCGTATTTCAGACCCACCTCCGTAGGTCATGCTGCATCCAAAGAAGAGCAGCCCAACCCAAAGCACTCCATTAAAGTCAATAGCAATTTTCTGACCCGCGGCTGACATGAGTTTCAAACCCAAGACTACACCACTTGTTGCAATTTGGTTTCTCAATTAGAAAGACATTTTTGTTGTCCTCTCTACCCATCTCTATCCTGGCACCCCCCTCCTCCATGTTCCCTCCCATGGTATTTGCTGATACAACATCATATGATTACACAGTCACGCGCTGGGGCTCTGGTCACACAGAATTCGCTCCAAGTTGCGTATAAACAAATAGATTTTGGCTGGATGTCAGGTCATTGGGGAATGTAGAGAATGTAACAGGACATGAAAAAGGAGAGAATAAAACAGAACGTTATATTCCTGTTCAGTTCCTAACTTCAAATAAAAGTATACGCTGTCCACCGCTCACCATTTCCACCCCCCCCCCCCATCACAAAGGAAAGAAGGTCCCAGAATTCCCCTCACCTAATCTGATTAAGAATACTAGGTGTAGCAAAGTCCCAGGCCTCCTTCGGTCTAATGAGAACCTCCAGGGCCAGGGATAGCCGACATCCTCCTGTATATGGTGGGTTACAAAGCATAGTGGGTGCAGTACAAGGTATATTGGGTGCCAGACACTTCTTGATCTTAAATGCAAAAGATTTTGGGCCAAATCCTCAAAGATCCTGCCTAACTTATCTTTTCCCATTTAAGTTACACTGCCTTAAAATTTCTACCTAAGTGCCCGATCCACAAAGCACTTACCTAGAAATTTCAGGCCGTGTAACTTAAATGTCTCCGGCGCAAGGCGGTCCTCTTCTGCAGGGGGCGATGACAATTTAAATGAGGCGCGCTCCCGCGCCGGCCGTACTGCGCATGCTCGTGACGTAATTTTCCCGACGGGCAGCGCGCGAAATTACGTTACGCCGGGCTTTGTGGATTGCGACGGGACAATAAAGTTGCGTCGGGTAAAAAAAAAAGTTACGCGCCGAAAAATAAAATTCTAAATTTAAAAAAAATCGCGGCGATCGAAAAAAAGGTCTGTTTTTACAAGGTGTAACTAGTTTACACTTTGTAAAAGCAGAACTAATTTTACGTATGCAAACGTAAACTTACGCAGAAAACACAAAGCTGAAAAGCTTTGTGGATCTCCGTAAGTCCTCATTTGCATACGCAAAGCGGCATTTCAATGCGAAATGCCCCCAGCGGCGGATGCGGTACTGCATCCTAAGATCTGACAGTGTAAGTCTCTTACAGATGTCAGATCTTCTGCCTATCTTTGGAAAACTGCTTCTGAGGATCAGTTCCAAAGATAGGCACAGGGATACGCAGGCTGAACAGCAGTTCCGCCTGCGTATCCCTTTTGAGGATTTGGCCCATTGTTTCTCCTAACAGAACTTTGGGAGAGGGGGTTAGGGCCAGGACACCCTTAGGTCATTGCAATGTTAATTGGCAGACTCCGAGACCTCTACAGGAGGGTTGGGCACCTTTTAATGTAAGCGGCCATTTGGCCTTTTTTGTTCTGTCATTTTATTAAATGGTTTGCACTATGGAAGTTTTGGCTTTTTCATTCCATGTTCCATCTCTGCAATGGAGGTCTTGAGGCGATACCCACATCTCCCGTTTATGGCCAAGTGTGCAGGCACGCTCCTGCTAAGCGCATGAGATCTTTTTCTAATCAAAAAGATCCATTGAGTCTGGTAAGCACATTCCCCTTCTGTGCACTTTGGGTGTCTTATCCTTGTGTATGGTGAAGGAACAAGTTTGCACTGTCTGGACAATAATCCTTTTACAGCAAGATTTTGTTTTTCGTTGGTGGATGGATTTTGGAAATTAGTCACAGTTTTTTTTTTTTTTCAATTGGGACAATTTTTTATCTTTTTTGCTTTGTATATTTTTCCTTAGAAAGAGTCAAACACTTTCTTTATGGACTTACGTATATTATGTGTGCAATACCTTTTGGTGATTTATTTTAAAGATTTATTACCACTAATTGTATATCACTGGTTTATCCACTTGGGAAATTTTTATGATTTGTATTTTTCTCACTTTAGTATATTTAATATTTATGAGTGTTTTTTATAATCACTTTCTAGTGCCCTCCTTTTTCACTTATCACTTCGTAGTAAGAATTATATTTTTTACTATTAGAGGAGCAGCTTAATAATTTAATTGAATTAATCACTTTTAGATAATTGGCGCGGATTTATTATTTTTAAATATGTAATCTGAGGACCATCCTAAACAATCTATTGAATGTATATACAACTGGACAGGCCTTGTACTGCAGTGGGTAGATTCTAAAAGGAGATTTTACAATCAAATTATAATGTGGAAAAGTTTAAGATGGCTATACATATTACAATGTGATGCACAATCTCCTTTATATTTACCAAAACTATGTAATAAAAAAACCTGCATAAGCAACATATTCATCTGCCTTTTCAGTACAGTTTTCATTCAGGTGTAGATTTATTCCTATTGCCTGCAATCGGATGATCCTGGAACGTACCTACTTCAGCGATATAGAGCACCAGTCCTATTATCTGCAATCTGGTGATCCTGGAACGTACCCACTTCAGGCATAGATACAGAGCACCAGTCCTTTTATCTGCAAAATCAGAATCCTGAAACGTACCCACTTCAGGCATGCATAAAATGCATTAGTTCGATTACTTGCAATATTATGATCCTGGAACGTACCCGCTTCAGGCATGCATATAATGCACCAGTCCTATTACCTGAAAACTATTTCAGTCATAGATATAGTGCACCAGTCCTATAATCTGCAATCTCATGATCCTGGAACACACCTGCTTGAGATACTGGAACACTCACAGTTACCTCTCTAATACAGAAAGTTTGTTGTACTTACGACCCAATAGGCAGAAGATTTTCTTTGGTCCCTTGGCCTGCTGGGAGAACCTATTTGCGTGGCGTCTGGTTATCTGGGTTCTGTGGCATCTGGACGGCTGTCTGGGTGGACATGTGTCTTATTGCTCTGGGCTACTAGGCCAGAAACCTAAGGGGAAACCTGGGGACATCTTGCTGCTAGGCTAGCTGAGAGCCTATCCAGAAGTAGTGCAGGGTTGGGACTGTAGGCTTGTAGTCCAACCAGAAGTAATGATTCTGCCAGCCGGGGAACCCGTCGTGGTCGGAGGTAGAGGGGAAGCTGTTGCCACAAAGGGACCATCTAACTTGCTACTGGAGACCACAGTGAGTGAGCCAAGGCCAGTACCAGAGCAGACTGCTTGCCAACCGGGGACGGTGAAGAAGTGGGAACACTTCAGCAAGTGCCAAGTCAGGGAGCCAGCGGGACAGCAGAGGTGACGCTTGTGGAGTGCCAAGCCAGGGACCCAACGTATCAGCAAGGGTGAAGCTTGAGGAGTATCTGAATGTCAAGCCAGGGACCAGGCAGTGAAGTGGGGGCGACGCTTGAGCAAGATACCAAATGATACAGTGAAAGAGCTCAGGGGATCCAGTGGCTGGTGGATCTGAAGTATAGTGGAAGCTTGTTGAGTGAAGACACACAGTGAGTAAGTGTGTGATAAAGAGGACTGTTCATGTTGTAGAATAGATAGTTAAATACCTTTACCGTTAGTAACAGCTACAAGATTGTTGCCATAGGAGACAGTGTTCTGCCTATACAGAAGTGGTGTCCGACTGGAGGCCTTCCCCTGTATAGCTGTCTACCTAGCTGAGTCTGCCAATTACCATTGCATCTACCCAAGGGTGTCCTGGCCCTAATCCTCTCTCTCCCACAAGTCTGTTTAAGAGACAATAAATCTCTTTGCATTTAAAAAGTGTCTGGCGCCCACCTGTGCATCTTGCATTACACCCCCACTGTTATTATGCCGTAACCCACTCTACACAGAAGGATGTCAGCTGTCCTCAACTCTAGAGGTCACCATTGGGCTTCAGGGGCCCCCGAAACTTTGCTACAAACTGTGACGAGATCCTTTCTCGCCCAGTTCTGCTCTCCCGACACTCCTCTGCTTCTATTGGATCAGCTTGCAGATTGCAACGTCTGATGGTCCAGTCATCCAAGGTTCCGGGATCCGAATTACAGCTATGTGCCATTCGGACCCATTAAGAACAAACACCAGGCAGGCTGTATGTAAGTTCCAACAGGACTCTTTATTTTCAAGTACACAGCACACTTTTATACAGAATTGTGGAACATCCCACTCCCAACAACCGCTTTCCTATTGGTCAATTGTAAAGTATGCAGTCTTCACTCAGGTCCTCCTTGACCATGCAAATGAGGACTTGAAATAGTCAACAGGGATTGGTCCAATAGCTTGGATAGAAAAACTTGTGTATTGAGACAGAAGCCCCAGGGGGTAATCAATGTACACAATAACCCGGTCTATAATTACTACCTCTGAGAGGTTACATTCCTTTTAGACAATAGAATGCTAATTCAATACAGCTGACAGGCTTCTGACCTTTAGAACAATACAAAGTCCCTTAGCGTAAACACATACATCTTCAAACATACATAATAGATTCAATTAACCTTCAATCCCCAATTCTAGCCAGACGGACTGTCTCCGACACCCGCTCTTAACCTGCAGAACACAATAAAAGGTATTTCACAAGCTGGTTCCACTTAGCATTTCAAAAGCCGGTGTCCTTGCATTGAATGTCCCTCTCCTGTGTAACAGATGTCAAGTAGAAACACTTTAATATCTCAAGATCCATGACACGAACCATATGTAAAAGGTAAATTGAGTGCATTTTAGATTTCAGCACAACTCTATAGCTTTAGTAGCCGACCGATTGCTTTTCTCCGGTGCCTGGAATTGCTCTGTTAAATATGCATCATTTGATAACACTTATGAATTATTTTTGCATGAAGCCTTAATGAAACCTAAAGCTGGCCTTGAATGTAAAGGAAATATTAGAGAGCAAAACATTTCAGGCCTTTTTCTTTTGAAATGTTACTATCTCCATTAAGTTAATATTTTGGGCTTTTATTGATTGCAGTTTCATTTGATTTGTTCAGATGTGCTCAGATCCAAGGTCTCCTCGCGTTTACTCAAAAACCGTGGACAGCTGCACTGGGAATTAAAGCCAGTACTGATTTTGCTTTCATCTGCATCGAGTTAGTGGGCGAAACTTGCCAAGGACGGCCAGGCAGAACATAGATGGTCATCATGAGTAAAGAAAAGAGTGCCGTCTGGTCTTGTGCTGACCGCACGCGGTTTGGAACCAGCACAGAACATCAAAGCTGCCACATACCTGCCAGATTTTTCTTAGATTCGATCTGTTAGATCACAGGTGTCAAACTCAATTTCATGGTGGGCCTCATAAGAATAATGGTTACCCTCAAAGTCAGTGGCGGCTGGTGCTCAAATTTTTTTTTTTGGTGGGGGGCACAAAAAAAAAAAAAACATTAATTGCAGCCATTGTGCCCATCAAAACGCAGCCACTGTGCCATCAAAACGCAGACATTGTGCCGTCAAAACACAGCCACTGTGCCCCATTAAATGCTGCCAGTGTGCCCATCAATTGCCACTACTGTGCCCCAAATGCTGCCAGTGTGCCCATCAATTTCCGCTACTGTGCCCCATCAAATGCTGCCAGTGTACCCATCAATTTCCGCTACTGTGCCCCATCAAATGCTCCAGGGTACCCATCAATTTCCGCTACTGTGCCATATCAAATGCTGCCAGTGTATACATCAATTGCCGCTACTGTGCCCCATCAAATGCTGCAAATATACCCATCAATTGCCGCTACTGTGCCCTATCAAATGCTGCCAGTGTGCATTTCGCAGATCGCCGCCATTACTAGTAAAAAAAAAATAATAAAAAAGAATAATTCTGTCCCCTATTTTGTAGGTGCTATAACTTTTGCGCAAACCAGTCGCTTATTGCAATTTTTACCAAAAATATGTAGAAGAATACGTATCGGCCTAGACTGAAAAATGTTATTTTTTTTTTTTTTTTAAATTGGGATATTTATTATAGCAACAAGTAAAAAATATTGTATTTGTTTTCAAAATTGTCGTTCTTTTTTGTTTATAGCGCAAAAAATAAAAACCACAGAGGTGATCAAATACCACCAAAAGAAAGCTCTATTTGTGGGGAAAAAAGGACGTCAATTTTGTTTGGCGCGCAATTGTCAGTTAAAGCGACGCAGTGCCGGAAGCTGAAATTTCACCTGGGCAGGAGGGGGGTATATGTGCCCAGTAAGCAAGTGGTTAAGGTCCTGGAGTGGCCTAGCCAGTCTCCCATAAGAAAATATGTGGAGGGAGCTGAGGGTTCGAGTTACCAAACGTCAGCCTTGAAACCTTAATGACTTGGAGAGGATCTGCAAAGAGGAGTAGGACAAAATCCCTCCTGAGATGTGTGCAAACCCCATGGCCAATTACAAGAAACGTCTGACCTCTTATTGCCAACAGGCGTTTTGCCACCAAGTACTAAGTCATGTTTTGCGAAGGGGTAAAATACTTATTTCTTTCATTAAAATGCAAATCAATTTATAATTTTTGAAATACATTTTTCTGGATATTTTTGTTATTCTGTCTCACTGTTAAAATAAACCTACCATTAAAATTATAAGTGGGCAACCCTACAAAAGCAGCAAGGGATCAAATACTTGTTTCCCCTCACTGTATAGAATTTGAGGAAAATATGCTTATAACATATTTTTTTATTGACAAATGGTAAACTATGTCCCTAGATTTCATTTAAAAAATTTGGTCACCTTATTGTTCAGGCAATTTCCGTTATGCTGCGACAACGCTCTGTTCCCAATTACTCTCCTGCATTGGCACCCTGTCACATGTACGTCCAGCAAAGACTATGGCCTAGATTCACGTACGGCCGCTCTACGTTGCGCGGGCGTAGTGCATCTTTTTTTACGCTACACCGCCGCAACTTAGAGAGGCAAGTGCTGTATTCACAAAGCACTTGCGTCCTAAGTTACGGCGGCGTAGCGTAAATGGGCCGGCGTAAGCGCGCGTAATTCAAAGTAGGCTGGTAGGGGGCGTGTTGTATTTAAATGAGGCTTGGCCGAACGAACGGCGCATGCGCGCGCATGCTCAGTATCACGTCGTATTTACGCCCAAAGATACGTCTGCTCAATGCCTGTGACGTGAACGTAACTTACGCACAGCCCTATTCGCGTACGACTTACGCAAACAACGTAAAAAGATACGCTTGTTCCGACGTCCATACTTTGCATGGGCTGCGCCACCTAGAGACATGCTTTATCTTTACACCGGCGTATGTCTTACGTAAATGGCGTAACTAATTGCGACGGGCGTACGTACGTTCGTGAATCGGCGTATCTTGCTCATTTACATATTTGACGCGGAAATCAAGGAAGCGCCACCTAGCGGCCAGCGTAATTATTGCAACCCAAGATACGCCGGCGTAGGAGACTTACGCCGCTCGTATTTTGGCCAAATCTATGCGTAACCGATTCTAGGAATCAGGCGCATAGATACGACGGCGGCCATTCGGACTTACGACGGCGTATCTGGAGATACGCCGTCGTAAGTCTTTGTGAATCTGGGCCTATGAGTGGCTGTGCTGACACTCAATGAGGAGGCATAGTCTTCATTGGCATTGTCTTTAGAAGTCCATCCTGAGCAATGACAGAAAGTGGCTGCAAAGAGGTTGTTGGAGATTGACAGCACTAAGATGTAAAGGATGATTAAAGGAAAGGAAAAAAAAAAGTATTTGTAAAAAAAAAACAAAAAAAAACACAATTGTTTAAGATACATGGTGCTTTAGCAAATTAAATAATCCAGTTCGTGTTTACATTTTATTTACTGTATATGTATAGGTCCTGCAGCGTCTGCACACATTGATGAAGGCTGACTGGTGTACAGACTTGTAACATTTTTTTTATTTATTTTTTTAGAATTTAGCCATTTTCTTTTTTCCAACGACTGTCAAATTGCTAAACTGCCACTAGGTGTCGCCAACACCTTACCACCATTAACATTGCTCACTCGCTGCGCCTTTTATTTTTATTAGCCAAGCTCTGATTATTATGTGTGTCAATTGTTTCTGGTGGCTAATGATCCTCGCAAACAAATTACACATTCAGTACTTTTGCCCCATTATAATAGGGACAGAAATACCGGGACACAATCACGCCTGTTTAGATCATTTTTTCAAGGTAGTTTTAAGTAAAGGACTATTCACACGTATGTTCCAAAAGAACCCCATAAGATTAGTCATTATCAAAAAAAGTTACCTGTTATGGGAGCAAGACATGGGCTGCTATTCCTGCCTCCTCCTGAAAATGCCATTAGCCTGGCTATCATACTGATCCTCTGCCTAGCTATTTAGTAACTTCCCTAGAACAATTATGTACAGTCCTTTAAGGGTTTCAACATACCGTGTTTCCCCGAAAATAAGACACCGTCTTATATTTATTTTTCCTCCAGAAATCACACTATGGCTTATTTTCGGGGGATGTCTTATTTTTTTTACCGGCAAGTATGGTACAACAGTATGGAGCCGACCTTACCGTATTTATGGGGCTGCCGACACCTCTCCGGTCACTTAGAGATACCGTGGAGCAGCACCTATCACGTCTTGTTTTCCCGCCCGCGCCGCTACGCATACGACACGCCATCGCTACGTCTTATTTTCGGGGATTCGACATGCCATCGCTACGTCTTATTTTCGGGGGGATGTCTTATATTTCGATCTTGCGTCGAAATCCCGCTACGGCTTATTTTCGGAGTACGTCTTATTTTCGGGGAAACACGGTAGCTGCCTGACAATGACTTACTAATCTGAACAGCTAAGGATCAGCATGGTGATCAGTGGTGGCTGGTGCTTAATATTCTGGAGGGCTTGGGGCGGCAAACAACCCGCCGCCCTGGGCAGGTCAGAAGGGAAGACGGGGATCCGTGGCCTCACCTTCCATTGACGCGGTGGTGCTGAATCCGGGGTAGGGCTCCTTAAAGCAGCTGTTGCTACCCCTCCACCCACTGCTTTTCGCTCCAGCTTGCCGAGGGAAGAGCCAGAGTCACTGCTTCTCCTCGCGGCCGAACACGGAAGTGGGTCCCGATTGGCTGGGAGTCCCAAGCGGTCACACAACTGGGCGAGATCAGGGTGCCCCAAGCCGACCCTTTTTTGAAGACGCGTTCATATGCTTAAAAAAACAAAACAAACAAAAACAAACCCAATTGAAATTCATGCATCCAGTGCCCTGCATGTAGATTAGGGGCCGGGTGCTTGGATTAGGGGGGCAGCGCCCCTGCTCTCCACTGATGATACTGTACCACTCACTCATGGTTTGTGTTTGGCTGAAGCCATTTATTATCAATTAACTGTGTTTACTCTTTTTAAATCATAATGACAACATAAATTACCCAAAAGACCCTGATCAAAAGTTGACATAGCCTGGTGATTTTGGCCTGATAACAGGCACACAAGTCGACACAAAGGGATTTGAAAGGCTATTAAAGGTAACCATCCTCACCTGTGATCTGTTTTCTTGTAATTAGGGTGTGTGTATAAAAGGTCAATGAGTTTCTGGACTCCTGACAGACCCTTGCATCTTTCATCCAGTGCTGCACTGACATTTCTGGATTCTGAGTAATGGGGGAAAGCAAAATTGTCAAAGGATCTACAGGAAAAGGTAGTTAAACATTATAAAACAGGAAATGGATATAAAAAAGATATTCAATCAGCAGTGTTCAAACTCTAGTCAAGAAGTGGAAAATGAGGGGTTCTGTCGAAACCAAAACCACGGTCAGGTAGACCAACTAGAATTTCAGCCACAACTGCCAGGAAAATTGTTTGTCAGGTAGACCAACTAGAATTTCAGCCACAACTGCCAGGAAAATTGTTTGGGATGCAAAGAAAACCCACAAAAAACTTCAGGTGAAATACAGGACTCTCTGAAAACATGTGGTGTGGCTGTTTCAAGATACACAATAAGGAGGCACTTGAAGAAAGATGGGCTGCATGGTCGAGTCGCCAGAAGAAAGTCATTACTATGCAAATGCCACAAAGTATCCCGCTTACAATGCACCAAACAGCACAGAGACAAGCCTCAAACCTTCTGGCACAAAGTCATTTGGAGTGACAAGACCAAAATTTAGCTTTTTGGCCACAACAAACACCATATTTGGAGAGAAGTCAACAAGGCCTATGATGAAAGGTACACCATTCCTACTGTGAAACACGGAGGTGGATCGCAGATGTTTTAGGGATGTGTGAGCTACAAAGGCACAGGAAATTTGGTCAACATTGATGGCAAAATGAATGCAGTATATTATCAAAAAATACTGGAGGAACATTTGCATTCATCAGCCAGGAAGCTGCGCATGGGAAGTACTTGGACATTCCAACATGACAATGATCCAAAACACAAGGCCAGGAAGATCTGTCATTGGCAGCAGAATAAAGTGAAGGTTCTGGAGTGGCCATCTCAGTCTCCTGACCTCAATATCATTGAGCCATTCTGGGGAGATCTCAAACGTGCCGTTCATGCAAGAGAGACCAACAATTTACAGGAACTGGAGGCTTTTTGCCAAGAGGAATGGGCAGCTTTACCATCTGAGAATAAAAAGAGCCTCATCTACAAATACCACAAAATAATTGAAAGGAGTTGTAAAGAAAAAACATTTTTTGCCTAAAATTAATGTCTGCAAGGTAGACAGACAGAATAGTGTAATGATTCTGTTAAAAAAAAGAGTAAATACCTATTAAATTCCTTCATCTATATCACCTCCGGCGTTCTAGTTTCTGTTCTCTCATTCACTTCCTGGTTTGCGACGCTCGTTCATGTAAGAACTACATTTCCCAGTATGCATTGCGGCCAGGGGCGGACTGACCATTCGGGCACTGCCCGAGGGCCCCATGCCACTAGGGGGCCCCATCACGGTTTCCAGCCTCAGTAAAACCAGGGACAGTATGTTAAAATATGTGTTTTTTTCCATCTGTCCCTGAAATGTCCCTTACCGACATCCCTTTGGTTTAAAAATCCCAAGATTGTAGCTGCCCCGCCTCACCAGTACCTTCTCAGTGTGTGTATGTATACTGTGTGTCTATATTGTGTGCATACTGTATGTGTATACTCATACTTGCCAACTGTCCCGTTTTTAAAGGGACAGTCCCGTTAAATAGGACCTAGTCCCGGCTAATTTAGCCTGCCGGGACTTGTCCCGGCTAACATGAAACCGCAACTAATTTTGGCCGTGTATGTAAGCTGCCTCTATCAGAGGCGTACTAACTATGGGGCGGACCGCACCAGGTGTCACACATTAGGGGGGTGTCAGGCGGCTCCTTCATCCTCCCCTGTATGAAACAGTGAGAGCAGGCTTGGTAGTGCAGTGGCGATGTTATATGCTGACAGCGCAAGGAGAGCTCAGGCAGACTGACACTACTGTGCAACTCACTCTCTCTCTGTTAAATTCTTACAGAGCTCCGTGAGAACTCCCCCCCCCCACTACAGGAATGGAAGAGTCTGCATCAGCTCTGCCTCCTCCCTCCCCTCTGTGTCCTCCATGCTCCGTGCAGCCCCTGCTCAGCTGTGTGTCTGAAAGGAACGTGTGGGCGGGAACATTCGCGCAAGTAGCTGATAGCAAAAGAGCCTGGAGACAGAACTAGTGTGAGACTGGGGACATCCCGGAACATAAAGTGAGTTATCAGCACTGTGTCCAGACTCTGCCCTCTCCCCCAAATCCTTCACCCCCCCCCCTCTTTCCTCCAGCAGTGCCTGTCATTAACCCTATGCTGACAGTTGGTCCATTCCTTTAGCCAGGTTTTTCACTACTGTGTGATCATAGACATTGCATGTGATTCGCACCGCATTGCTGTGCAGATCACATGCGACGTCTGTGGCTGTGCGATGCGAATTCAGACATACAAACTGTATGGCTGAAATTGCATTTGCACCAAAACCTTTTTTTGGTCTGCACTGGAATCGGATTGGATGGGTGTTTATACCTAAGCAATCCGATTCCTGCACCATTTCACAGTTCTCACTGCGATCTGCCAACCGATCTGGGGGTGTCATTAATTTATATTGACACCCGTAGCAGTTTGCAAAGGACAGCGTGAACGGTCAACAAGCAACATGCAATGCAGGAATCGCATTGATTCCTGCATCGCATATATGTAAACCAGCACTCAAGTGGATTTACACTGATGTGCTACGGTTCAGTTGCAGTGCTTGTGTATACGCAGTTTTCCTGCTTTTACCTCAATTTTCATTACAGTCCCACAGACTTCTATTAGGTTACACATTTTGGCAACATTTTCTGAAAGCGCACCAACTGTCCTTACTGCGTATTTGGTGAGCTTTCAGAAAACACCGTAAAATTACACAAGCTAATAGAAGTCTGTGGGGCTGCAGCTAAAAATGGGGATTAAATGCAGAAAAACTGTGTATACCCCAGCACTGCGACAAACTCCAGGACACCAAAGGCTTCAGGGTGCTGTGTAATGTAAAGGGGTCCAGAGGGTGCTGTGTAATGTAAAGGGGTCCAGAGGGTGCTGTGTAATGTAAAGGGGTCCAGAGGGTGCTGTGTAATGTAAAGGAGTCCAGAGAGTGCTGTGTAATGTAAAGGGGTCCAGAGGGTGCTGTGTAATGTAAAGGAGTCCAGAGAGTGCTGTGTAATGTAAAGGGGCCCAGAGGCGCAGGGTGCTGTGTAATGTAAAGGGGCCCAGAGGTGCAGGGTGCTGTGTAATGTAAAGGGGCCCAGAGGTGCAGGGTGCTGTGTAATGTAAAGGGGTCCAGAGGGTGCTGTGTAATGTAAAGGGGCCCAGAGGGTGCTGTGTAATGTAAAGGGGCCCAGAGGTGCAGGGTGCTGTGTAATGTAAAGGGGCCCAGAGGTGCAGGGTGCTGTGTAATATAAAGGGGCCCAGAGGTGCAGGGTGCTGTGTAATGTAAAGGGATCCAGCAGAGGTGCAGGGGGTTTTGTAATTTAAATGGGTCCAGGAGATGCAGAGGGTTTAGTAATGTAAAGGGGTCCAGTTGTGGAGAGGGGGTACACAATAGTGACAGAGATTGAAGGGTGCAGAGATATGCAGGGGGCACAGTGGGGTGTTTTTACATTTTAAAGTTGGGGGGGGGTGCCAGATATAGGAGTCGCCCCGGGTGCCAAATGCTCTAGGTACGCCCCTGGCCTCTATGAGAGATGAGGAAGCTGGAGGCAGACATGTTATGTGTGTGTGCTAGCGGGCAACGATAAGAGTGCAGGCTCAGGGTGACAGCAGTAAAGGACGGTCAGTAGGGTCGCTCGGGGTGAATGAAGTCTCCTCCCCTCACAGGGCACTCGCTTCTACAGCAGGTGAGTGGGCTGACCAACAAAATGGTGGCGCTTTGCCTCCTCTGTCCCCTGTTAGTCGTACTGGCCCCAGTGGTGACCCGGCCTGGGAGGAGCAGAGCAGATATGCGGCTTCCTCTGTATAGGCCGAAGCCCGAGCTTTCCTAGAGTGCTGCCCAGGCAGGAGGTTCAGGGGCCGGGGAGGGAGAGAAGGTTTTTATGGCGGAATACAATCGATACATGGATTTCTCTGAGGGTCATTTATTTAATTTTACACGTACAGTATTTTTGCATATTAATGTTATTCATCAGCATAGTTGTTGGTGGGAATTTGGTGTTATAAAGGCCTACTCAATAAAGAGAGAATTGCAGGGAATTGTGATGAGAATTTTAAACTTTAAGCAGAAGTAGTGCAGCTGAATGGGAGAATTATTCCAACTCTGCTACATTGGTCTTAAGTTTGAAATTCCCGTTTCAATTTCCTGTAATTCTCTCTTTATTGAGTAGACCCTATAATCTGATAAGTAGGCGATGATTATGCAGAGTGGGTGGAGCTTCGGGGAAGTGAGTGTGGTAATTAATTAATAGCTGTGCTGCAAAGTGTCCCTGGAAATTTTTTTCAAATGTTGGCAACTATGGTATACTGTGTGGCCCCATAATCTCCTATTGCCTAGGGGCCCCATAATCTCCTATTGCCCGGGGGCCCCATGAGTTGTCAGTCCGCCCCTGATTGCGGCACGCCCAGTAATTCACACCTCCTTGAAGTCTCTAACACGTAGAGAGCGTCCTGCCACACAGATGTAGTTCCCAGGAGGGGGTGAGCACGTTACTGACCACCGCAGTAAAGCCTTCCTTCACGGTGGTCAGTAAAATCAGTAAATCAGACAAGCAGGAAGTGAACAGAACAGAGAAGAAATAGAGCAACTTCTGAGCAAAAACGAACAATGAGGAAGTGAAAAGAGGAATGTCTGCAGGTAAAGGATGCTTATTATGAAAAAAAAATGTTTTCCTTTACAACTCCTTAAAGCTGTCATTAATGTTAAAGGGGGCAATGCATGGTATTAGGAACTGGGGTATGTAAACTTTTGATCAGGGTCATTTGGGTAGTTTCTTTTGTCATTACGATTCAACTCAGTTGATTGATAATAAATGGCTTTTGTGTTATTCATATTCTCTGAAAAATTGCCAATATGAAATGACGCCAACACTCGTCCACATCAGTGTCTGACCTCCTTGATGTGCTTCTGGAAGAATGGCGACACACTCCTAAACCTTGTGGACAGCCTTCCCAGAACAGTTGAAGCTGTTATAGCTGCAAAGGGTGGGCCAACTCAATATTCAACCCTACGGACTAAGACTGGGATGCCGTTAAAGTTCATGTGTCTGTAAAGGCAGGTGTCCCAATACTTTTGACAATATAGTGATTGATTATATATATATATATAATCAATCAGTGTTTCTCAACTTCTCCTCAAGGTGCCCCAACAGGTTATGTTTTTAGGCTTTCCATTACTTTGCACAGGTGACCTGTTGGGTGCCTTTAAGAACTGGAGTTGTGAATGTGTCTCCCCCCCCCCCCACACACACACACAGGTTCACTTTCCTTTACATTAGCCATCACCATGCCACAAAGCTGCAGTAAAAAAAAAAAAATTAAGTAAAAAACAAATATTTCCTTTACCACCAAGATCCCAGGCAATACCGAATAGCCTATAACTTGTGAGATGACATTCCAGATAGCGTAAGGCACATATATTTAAAAACATCTTCCCCGTCATGCATTTTGGCTGTGAGGCTTAATTTCCATGGACGTTTTTACAGCTTAAAAACGCCTGTCCTTTTCTTTTTCTGCGCGTTTTTTAGCGTTTTTGCGCGTTTGAGCGTTTTTTAACGTCTGGCGTTTTTACAGCTCTAAGACTGGAGCTTCAGAACGCACTGGTCCTGTTTTTTTTTGCAGTTAAAAAACAGCTCAGCCATATACAGCTCAAAAACGTCATGGTGGGCATGAGGCCATAGACTAACATGGAGAGATGTTTTTAAGCTGCAAAAAAAGCTCAGAAATGTGGCTGTAAAAACGTCCAAAAACGTCCATGGAAATTAAGCCTGAATGTTATGTTGGATTATTAAAGCGGAGTTCCGGCCACAATTTCACTTTTTAAATATAAATACCCCTGTAATACACAAGCTTAATGTATTCTAGTAAAGTTAGTCTGTAAACTAAGGTCTGTTTTGTTAGGTTGTTACAGCATTTAGACACTTTATAAAATAGAAATTGACTGGGGCCAACTTAAGTGTGGGCATCATGAAGCCAGACTGTATGACTTCCTGGATTTTAGCCTTGCAGATCTCGCACATGCTCAGTGCTGCACAAGCAGTGTAATAGGTTTCAGATCAGGTTTCAGCACCTGTACTGTCCAAGTCACCATGATTCTTCGAGACGGGGAATGCACAGACTCCTGGAAAGTTACACCCACTACATTCCCAAGAGTCTGTGCGGTGTAGGTTAGGAAGCTTAAGCACCTAGGTGCAGGAAGTGGGAAGATTAACTATTCTGCCTAGCAACAACACTTTGAAGGCATCTAAAAAAAAAAAATGACTAATGACATTTTTTTAAAACTACTGATGTAATGTTATATTTATGGGTGGAACTCCACTTTAAAGCCTAATAAACGTTATTCACAATTAAAAAACAAACACACACACACATCTTCCCCTACAGGTTTTACTCTTCATTTGTCTGAATTTCTCACTTCCTGTTCCTCCTCAGTAAGCTGTTCTGGCCGACTAACCCCCAGCCAGAACGGCTCGGATGATGGGGGCAAGCTTACTGAGGAGAAACAGGAAGCAAGGATTTCAGACAAAGAAAAAAAAACATTTAGAAGGGAAATGAGCAGGCAAAAAGCCACAGTTTTGTCTCATTCATCTGTGCATGGAAATTTCAGCTTGAGCTATTGATCTCTGTGAACAGATACTGTTTATTAGCAGAGTGGTTAATAGCCTGGTAACGTACCGCTGGCAAAAAGGAGCCCCAAGTGGCACTTTCTTTGCCCAGCATGCCCCGGGTGATGACATCACAAGGGGGTGGGGGTCACATGCCGACATTGGGTGGCTCCGCCCCTTAGAAATTTAAGAAATGTCAGATGGCGGGAGCTTTCGACGAGACTGAAATTATGATTTTTTTGGGTCTGCCAGTATGGCGGGCATCGTGAATCATGATGGATCTACACCGGGGAATTTTTTTTGTTAAATATAGGAATTGTCAAAAACGTGTGTGGTGTCTTACGCTGTACTCACTCTTTTGGTGAATGGGTACGTGTACTAGGTACCCCACACTCATTCACATGGGAGGAGCGGGTGGGATCTGGGGGCCCCCTTATCAAATTTCGATAAGCCCCCAACTGCAGATGCCCACAACCAACGCCCAAAGCACCCCCCCCCCCCATATTGAGGGCATGTGGCCTGGTACGGTCCAGGAGGGGGACGCTCACCCCTCCCCCTTTCCTGGCCTGCATGCTTGGATAAGCGTCTGGTATGGATTTGGGGGGTGGGGGGGACCAACGTCTTTTATTGCTCCTTCTTAGCAACCATCTATTCTTCACAGAGAATTCTAAAATTTGGAATTCGTTGGAAACAAATTAAGTGGATGTAGACCCTTGCACAGTGCCAATCCTGACCTCCCTGGGGCCCTAAGCAAAATGACATGTCACATTAAAGTTGAGAAGTGGGGGGAGGGGGTGTTCTGCTGTCGGAAATGACATCTTACATTAAAGTGAGAAGCGGGGGGTGCTGACTTCTTACCTCTTCTCCCATGCAGCCAGTGAGTTGAGAAGCAGGGTGAGGGGCCAAAAATGACTTCTCACCAGGCGGGCCTCTAGTAATTTGGGGGGCCCTTCACAGCTTTTTGGGGGGCCCTAAGCGGCTTGCATAGTGAGCCTATAGGGCGGATCGGCCCTGCCCTTACATATAACCAGTGAAGTGACCATCTTCAGGCAATACACAGAGATTAAACAAATCCTCCTACATAAGTGGTACCTGTCTCTCTGCTGTATTCTCTTCATCAATTCAAAGTCCAGCATTTATAAAGTTTGTTTGTCACTTCAGAAAAAAGTGGGCCGAGAGCTGAAATTACACACTGCAAAGCTCAACGAGCGGAGCTCAGAGCTGATTGGAGGGAAGGGACACACCCACCTGCACACAGAAACAGAGCTGAGGTGGTCAATCAGCTGGAAATACCTCCCCCGTCACCTTTTTTCTCTTGGTGTCAGGAAAACTTGTCAGAAGTAATTCATGTCGATAGAGGAATGAAACAGCAGACAGAAATGGCACTTTCTGCTCCTAACCGATTGCCGAACAGCGCACGACGATATACGTCGGCACAATGGCACGGCTACGCAAATGGGAGTACAGCTACGACCCCTTTAAATTGCAGCATAGTGGGCGTGCACTCACCCGCCGCATGCTCCGTGACTGTGCCCGCGAGACTCGATGTCCGCCGGTGTCCCGCGATCGTGTCACAGAGCTGCAGAACAGGGAGATGCCTTTGTAAACAAGGCATTTCCCTGTTCTAACTAGTGACATGACAAGGATATACTGCTCCCTGTCATTGGGAGCAGTGATTCGTCATGTTAGTGGTAGCCCAGCCTCCCCACATTTAGAATCACTCCCTAGGACACACGTATAACCCCTTGATTGCCCCCTAGTGTTTAACCACTGCCAGTGTCATGTACACAGTAATCAGAGCATTTTTATAGCACTAATTGCTGTATAAATGACAATGGTCCCAAAATAATGTCAAACGTGTCCGATGTGTCCGCCATAATGTCACAGCCACGACAAAAATCGCAGCTCGCCGCCATTACTAATAAAAAAGAATTAAACCAATTACATAAATCTATCTCCTATTTTGTAGACGCTATAACTTTTGCGCAAACCAATCAATATATGTTTATTGCAATTTTTTTTACCAAAAACATGTAGAATACATATCGGCCTAAACTGATGAAGAAAAAAAAATTATATTTTTTTTAGGGGTATTTAGTATAGCAAAAAATATTGCTTTTTTTTCAAAATTGTCGCTCTATTTTTTGTTTATAGCACAAAAAATTAAAACCACAGAGGTGATCAAATACCACCAAAAGAAAGCTCTATTTGTGGGCGCAATTGTCAGTTAAAGTGACGCAGTGCCGAATCGCAAAAAAGTGCTCTGTTCAGGAAACGGGGTAAATACTTCCGGCGGTGACGTGGTTAATTGAGGCAAGTACACAATATAGAGGGATGTGCTTTGTTCATATTTCATATCTGAAGTATACAACCACTTGAAATGAGTTTTAAATATAAGCAGTGCAAGTACCCAAATCTGACCTGACAGCAGGGCTGGTGCAAGGATTTTTGACACCCTAGGCTAAGCCTCATTTTGCGGCCCCCTGGCTCCACCCATTTTGCGCTGCCCATGTATACCCCACCTTTTCAACTAAACGCCCATCAAATGAAGCCTCACCTGTGCCCATCAAATGCAGCCTCACCAGCGCCCATCAAATGCAGCCTCACCAGTGCCCATCAAATGCAGCCTCACCAGCGCCCATCAAATGCAGCCTCACCAGCATCCATCAAATGCAGCCTCACCAGCATCCATCAAATGAAGCCTCACCAGCATCCATCAAATGCAGCCTCACCAGCGCCCATCAAATGCAGCCTCACCTGTGCCCATCAAATGCAGCCTCACCTGTGCCCATCAAATGCAGCCTCACCAGCGCCCATCAAATGCAGCCTCACCAGCGCCCATCAAATGCAGCCTCACCAGCGCCCATCAAATGCAGCCTACCAGCACCCATAAATGCAGCCTCACCAGCGCCCATCAAATGCAGCCTCACCAGCGCCCATCAAATGCAGCCTCACCAGCGCCCATCAAATGCAGCCTCACCAGCGCCCATCAAATGCAGCCTCACCAGCGCCCATCAAATGCAGCCTCACCAGCGCCCATCAAATGCAGCCTCACCAGCATCCATCAAATGCAGCCTCACCAGCGCCCATCAAATGCAGCCTCACCAGCGCCCATCAAATGCAGCCTCACCAGCGCCCATCAAATGCAGCCTCACCTGTGCCCATCAAATGCAGCCTCACCAGCGCCCATCAAATGCAGCCTCACCAGCGCCCATCAAATGCAGCCTCACCAGCGCCCATCAAATGCAGCCTCACCTGTGCCCATCAAATGCAGCCTCACCAGCGCCCATCAAATGCAGCCTCACCAGCGCCCATCAAATGCAGCCTACCAGCACCCATCAATGCAGCCAACCAGCGCCCATCAAATGCAGCCTCACCAGCGCCCATCAATGAATGTTTGCTTGCTTTCATGCATTCAGGACACAGTTCTCCGCCATCGCTGCACCTCTGACACTATGCGGGAATGGAGCGGCGGCTGAATGCTGATGGTAAACCTTAGTCGCTTGCTGCAAAGAGAAGAGAGTAGGAACACCAGTGGCCGGGCACCCTAGGCAGCAGGGCGCCCTAGGCGGCTTCCTAGTTTGCCTAGTGGTAGCACCGGCCCTGCCTGATAGTCTCTTACAGTCCAGTCTATGTACAGCAGAATTCAGACTGGGAAAGATATAAGCAGCACAAGCATCCAATCAGTTCGCGTGCTGGCAAGGAGCATGCTGATAGGAGGCGAATGCAGAGTGACAGAAATGAGCTCATCACTTTGTTGCGTTTCCTCAGTCACAAGCTGGGGGCGGGTCCATGACAGCCGGGGGTTCAGAGGAAGCAGACTGAATAATGCAGGACTACGTCATTCAACTTGGAAGACCGGGGACATCTTGTGGCAGAAAAGAAGTATGGCAAGGGACCGCATCAAAAATGTTTTATCCTTTATTACAATATTTTTGGGCTTAATTTTTGGATCAAAATCTGCTATAAGAGAGGCGCTCGCTATACAGAATCTATGAACTCAGGTCAGCCTCCCTGCATTGTCCAGTTCATGAATAGAGGGGCCACTTCCATAGGTTGTATAGAGCCGAGTCCTCCGCCTCACCTGTGGCTGCTGATTGCTGCAGAGGGGGACTTTGCCTTTGATGATCCCTCTTTGAAAAAGACAGAGAAATTCATTAGCTGCGTGACATCCTCCTCCCTCCTTCATCCCCTTCGGTTATTCTCTCTCAACAAGACGGGCACAGATGGAGCGCACTTTGGTTTGTCCGCCGGCGGTACTTTTGCTGGCTCCTCAAGAGCGAGGAGTGTTGTGTTTGTAGAGCCTCTCCACATTCCATACCTTGTACAGCGTAGGCAGGCGCTGCGTTCCCTTCGAAAAACTCCTCGCCCCCCCCACACAATTCATTCTACAAGGCTTATTGTCTATTTGTAGGCATGAACAAAGTCCAAAGTCCATCTAAGCCAAAACTTTTATTTTTTTTGGCTTTGGATAGAGAAGGGTTTGAACCAGAGACAGTTTTTTTTTTTTTTTTATTGGTGCCTGTGCCTTTGCTGGTCCTAGTCAGGCCCGTCGGAACTCGACAGGCAAAGCAAGCAATTGGCTGGGGCCCCCGAGCTGGCCAGGGGCCCCAGCAGGGAGGGCCCTTGCTGCACCGCTGCGTCCTCCTGCAGTCCGGTCGGCCGTGTACCATAACCGCGCGGTACAGGAGATTCAGGTTCCTGTTCCCGGCCGGACTGACAGGAAGTGCACACACTGAGTGGAGTGTTCACTTCCTTTCAGTCCGGCCCCGGGAACAGCAAACTGAATCCCCTGTACCGCGCGGTTATGGTACACGGCTGACCGGACTGCAGGAGGACGCAGCGATGCGCCAAGGGCCCTCCCTGTGCGGACACCAACATATGCCGACGTGTGCGTGTGAGGCGGAGGATAGAGGTAAACCGCCAACACCCCCCCCCCCCGCTTCTCAACTACTTAAAAAGTCACTTTTTTTTTTTTGCTTGGGGGCCCCCAAATGTCTTCAAACGGCCCTGGTCCTGGGAGCTGCGGTGGCTCAACGCGATTGGCACTGCGCTGACAAGCCATTCACCTCTGCAGCTAGATTTCCCCTGGGGGAGGCCTGCCTACTCCCAACTCCTGCAGTCCGGCTCCTCTCTCGAGTACACGCACAAAATACACTTTAAAAAAAAAAAAAAACGGCCCTGGTCCTAGTGACCACTTACAGTTATGTGAAAATCCAAAAGTTGTCATCAGAACAGGAAGTGAGGGAGAAACTTTTATTGGAGCCACTTGTTCTGTTGATGGATCTTTAACTACTTGGCGAGCGCCTGCCCACAATGTACTGTGGGTGAGCGGCAGCTGTAGGCAAATCAACGCACGCACATGATTGTACACAGTGGGAGCCTGTCGGCAAGTCCCGCCCAATGATTACCAGCCAGGACCTGCTGATTAGCTGTGTGCAATAATAGCCCAGAGCTCTGTGTTGGCAAACACAGAGCTCTGAACAGAGGGAGCGAGGATGAGAAACTGACAGATCATTAGTAAAAAGCAGCACCCTGTACACACGTTACACATAATTAGGCACACATTTAACCCCTAGCCCTAGATGTTAACCCCCTCCTAGGAAGTGTCATTAGTACAGTGACAGTGTATAATATCACTGTTTAAAGCGGGGGTTCACCCTAAAAAAACTACATACCGTTACATCCAGCATACTGCTGACATCAACAGTATGCTGTTTTTTTGTTATTTTTTTCGATGTACTTACATTTTTTCGTTGTTTTCACCCGGCTTCCGGGTTCTCGCTCCCCCGGGGAGTAGGCGTTCCTAATACGACGCATAGATGATTGACGTGCGGGTAAAGCACGTCATCGCCTTCCGAAATTTTTTCGAGGGGGACTCGGCACTTTACGGCGCCTGCGCAGTCAGCTCTACACGGCAGGCGCCGTATAGCGCCGTAAAGAACCCAGTCCCCGTCGGATATTTTCGGAAGGCGATGACGCGCTTTACCCGCACGTCAATCGTCTCCTGGGAGGATCAACACTCACTCCCAGGAGACATTGCGCAGAGCTCCCCGTCGGGGAAAAGGAGCGACACGCCCACTTCCCGCAAGGAAGAAGACCCGGAAGTGAGGCTGAAGACAGGTAAGTGTCCAGATTTTAAAAAAAAATTACAACGCTACAAGCCTTTGTTAAGGCTGCAGATAGCATAGATAAAAAGTTAGTTTTGAGGGTGAACCTCCGCTTTAAAGCAACATTAAAGCTTCATTTATTTTTATTTAAACAAACATGGTATACTTAACCATGGTAATGGTTTAGCACAGAGCAGCCCATGATCCTCTTCTGGGGTCCCTGCTGGCGTTCCAGGACCCCCCTCCTTTTTGACAAGTGTCCCCATGGAAAGCCGTTTCCATGGGGGCTCCCGAACCTATTGACCCAGACTAGGTGACTCGATCCGACCCCCTTGTCACAGGATTTGATTGACAGCAACAGGAGCCAATGTATCCCACTGCCATCTACCCAGGGAGGAGGAAGACAGCGACGAGAGCAGTGTGCTGGGACCGCTGCAGGGGCTTCAATCCAAGGTGAGCATTTCATAATGAGCTAGTATGCTATATATATATATATATATATATATATATATATATATATATATATATATATATATATATATATATATATATATACACAGCCCTCAAAATTTCCACTCGCCTACTAGCATTTGGCGAGTGGATTTAAGCTGGGGGCGAGTGATGACAGGGCTGCATGACCAATCTCCCTCCAATCTGTGCCTACACTTAGAGTCCCGATGAGATTGGCGGCTGAAGAGGAAAGGTGCATGCTCGGGAAAAGTAGTCTGGTGAGCCGCGCACAGGCAGAGCAGTACACAGGTGGTCTCCTTACAATTCTCATTAAGCCATGGGACCTAACAGTATGACCTCTCTGAGCCTGCCCCCCTCCCCCGGGCCCCGACCAATGTAGCTGGAGAGCAGAAAGTAATGAGTGAGGTGGAGGATTGCCAAAATTACCACTCCGGTGCAGCGCTCACTGAAAGTTGCCCTGACATGAGAGCGGCAGCCTTCTAGTTTGTGCAGTTTTCTTCTTGTGCTCTATGTAAGTTTAGCCTGAGCACTGTGAACAGACTGGTCTCAATGTGTGCTGTGCGGTGTCAATGTGTGCTGTGCTATGGTGTCAACAGCTGTGCAGTTGTGTGGATCTCAGCGCTGGATTGTACTCCCTTCCGCTGTGCTGCAGCTCCTCTCCTCTCTGCCAGCCTGAATAAAAGGGGGAAGTGGGGACATGCAAGCGCGGAGCCGCACACACAGGCTCCTGATGATGAGATGAGTGTGAGAGAGAGAGAGAGGATGGATGGGAGTTGCAGAGGAGACAGCAGGAGAATAGGGAAGAGACCCAGTTCTAGTGCCATGTCCCTCTGGTCTTCCCCCCAGTGCCCTGTCCCTCTGGTCTGCCCCCAGTGCCCTGTCCCTCTGGTCTGCTCCCAGTGCCCTGTCCCATTTTGTTAAAGTTGTTGTTGGTAATATTTAATTTTGTAACTTGATTCTGCATAAAACATTGTCATTCCATGAGATAATCTACGAGGGCGTGTTTACGGGTGCAATTAGGTGCAGGGCAGTGCATGAATTAGGTGGGGCAACTGGTGGCGAGTAACTCTTGAGGACTGGCTAGTAGCTCAGGACTTGAAATTTTGAGCCCTGCATATATATATATATCTACACACACACACACGCATGTACGTACATACATACATACATACATACACACATACATATATACACACAAAACATTCCATAAATCAAAGACTAGTCAATACAAAGGGCACAGTACAGGGGGGGATGCAGAAGGGCACAGTACAGGGGGGGTCAGGAGGGCACAGCACTGGGATCAGGAGGGCACAGTATGGGTTCTGAGATGCTTCCCGGGAATAGACCCTATCGGGGAAGTTATTAAAGAATGACTGTCCCAGCAAATCCGGGACAGTTGGCAAGTATGATTTAATGCAAGATTATTGTGCCCCCCCCCCATGTACATGGGTCCCCTGGGCAGTGCCCTTGCATTAAGATGGCCCTGCATGTACTTCAAGAACCCTTGTTTTAGAGAATTGGGAATTTTGCCCAGATATCCATCGCTAGTACTGTAACCTCACATGATGCTAGGACTATAGAAAAGAATTTGATGCACAAATTATCCAGCAATATGGCAGCATAGTACTGACCGGGAAAAGGAAAAGTAGTTGGAAACCCTGGATCATATTTTAGACCAAAACCATAGAGCTTAAAAGTATAGTACTTACCTAGGTGGATGCAGCATTGATCCGATGCTGCAGCTGCCCCCCACTCCCGGCTCTAAGGCCGAAAACCGAGCGATCAAACATCGCTGATTGTTCAGTTCTCAGAGCTTTGGGAGCTGGGCTGTGGAGGGGGCAGAAGCAGAAAACTCAGTTTCTCAGCTGCTTGCTGAGGCTGAGCCAGGTGGCGGTCCAGGAATGTGGGCGAATCCAGACCATACGGGTCGTGATCTTTCCAGAGCCTGGACCGGCTCTGTGACTTTAGCGTGCTGTTTGCTGAAAATGGAGTGCAAAATGATCTGCACTCCTGTGATCCACAGAAGTACAGCCAAACAAGCTTTGGCTATACAGCCTCGTACACACGCATGGTATTCTCGCCAAGAAAGCTGCTGGGAGAGCTTTTTGCCGAGAAAACCATGCGTGTGTATGGTTTCTCGTCGGGAAAACTGCCGGGAATCTCAACGAGAAAAATAAAGAACCTGCTCTCCATTTTCTTGTCGGGATTCTCGGCAGAGTGTTTCCTGCCAAGAAAACCGAGCGTGTGTATGCTTGCCTGTCTCCAGGTAAACCCGCGCATGCTCGAAAAGACTGACGCATGCGCGGTAGTGTAGGCTGTAGCAATATGGCGGCAACGGCATCGAATGTGACAAGTGCATTCTGTGTTCTTGCCATTCAAAAGAACGGCGGCTCTTTTGAATGGCCCGTGTGTACACTCAGCGAGCAAGGAAAGCTTGCCAGCAATCCCTTCAGCAAAACCAACGTTTTTTTCCTGACGGGATTCCCGGCCGCGTGTATGAGGCTTACTTCTCCTTTAATGACATAGGAGAACATAGTTTTAATTAGATACAAGAATCTTAGTTTTTCAAGTTCTTCATGACTTGCGCAACCTAATGCTGGGCTAACCGGTAGAGCCTAAATACGGCCCTACAGTTTGCATAAGGCGTCGGTTTAGAACGTCTCCTTTAAGAAGATATCTTGTTTTTGGAGAATTTGTGGCTCTTGTGTTGAAGCTAATGGTTTGGACAGAGCACCGTACAGATTCGCCCCCACCTTTTGAGTAATGGCAAATAAAAATGACGGGAGTGGTTGGCACCAGAAGATAGCAGCACCTAATGGAGAGAAGGGTGAGGTCATCTCTCGCCCACTCATTACATAGACGCACTCTCATTGTCCGTGTGGATAGAGTGGTGCCCTGGATCTGGAGATCAGAGCGTTTGTGGTCTCTACAATGCTAAAAAGTAAAACACGTTCCATACTCTTCAAAGGGTAACAGGAACACTCCAACCAATATAAAAAAATTCTGACACCAATATACAGCTTTATTTTTTATTTTTATTGTATCACTCTTAGGCTGGGTTCACACTACTACACTACTTTCATCCTATTTTGCTCTGCTACATCGGTCCTACATTTATCCTACATTGGTCCTACATCCATCCTACTTTCATGAACAGGATACTACTTTGGTCCGACTTCAATGATATTCAATGGGCCTGAAGTAGGATCAATGTAGGACCAAAAGTAGTACAGGGAGCATTTTCAAAGTCGGACCGACTTGTGTAGGACGCTACAAGACGCTCTCATAGGGAAACATTGAACACAGAGCAAAGTAGGATGAAAGTAGTGTAGTAGTGTGAACCCAGCCTTAAAGTACATGTCCAGGCATTACACAAAAGTAGCCGCTAAACCAGTTTCTATCGAATAGATTGTATTTTAGCCATTACATGTAGCATGTCTAAATCTGGCCATACATGAACCTGGAGCTAAACAAGAGAAATCCCTTGATTCCGCCATCCCCACCAAGTATAAATCAGACAAATCTTCCCTCCCCTGCCTGCTACCGTGTTCTGACAGCTGGCATCCGTGGCTGTCTGACAACCCAAACAATGCCTCTATCTGATTGGATCCAAGAGTGGCTGGGACTTCAATGCAAATTAAAGGAGTTGTAAAGGAAAAAAAAAGGTTTTGCCTAAAATGAATGGGCCAGATTCATGTAGCACTTACGCCGGCGTATCTCGAGATGCGCGGCGTCTGTACAGACGACCGAACATGTCCGACGGACAGGCTTCCAGCGGACATGTTTCTTAGCATGCTAAGAAACATTTGTCTGCTGGAAACCTGTCCGATCCGCCGGAAAATTGTCTGGTCGGCCGTACAGACGACCGAACATGTCCGCTGAAACTGGTCTGCAGACCAGTTTCAGCAGACATGTTCAGTCGTGTGTACGAGGCCTAACATTGACCTGCCTCTCAGCCAATCAAGTACACCGGGTCTGGTTACTGGTCACCTGATTGGCTGAAGCAACAGGCAAACAGAGATGACATTGAGGGAGCGTGGAGGACGACAGCTGACCCAAAAAATTTAAGTGCCGGGGGGGGGGGGGGAGAAATGGCGGCATTTGAGGGGCACAGTGGCCGCGTTTGATGGGCTGCAGTTGATTTTTTTTTTTTCGTTTGTTTGCACCCCCCCAAAAATTGAGCACCACAGCCGCCACTGGTCTATAACCAGCCTAAAACATAGTGAATGTTACTTACAAAGAGCTTCAAGTAAAAAGCCTTTTCTGCAGATAATCGTTATTTCTATTTCCACTGCTACTTTCCCGAGCCCAGTGACCTCATACAATGTTGACAAGTACAATTGAACATGCTCATCCAGTAAATACTGAATCCATACATTGCCTCTAGTTGTGTGGTGAACAATAAGCGGGGGATATGTTTTCCCCAGACAAGTATCTCTTAGGGATTTGTGACGGCAGATATTGGCAATTTCTACAGACTCCGGAAGGAAGTACAGGCAGCGGCTTTCAAAGCCACTTCTCTGATCGGGCAAACAAAGGGATTAAAGTCAAGCGGGCAGATGCGGCCCTTTATCTGTGAGCATTCTGATAGTAGCAATTAACCTGAGAAACAGAAAGCTCTTAATGTAGCTGTGTAGTAAGTGAAAGGCAATAAACAGATCCACTCTTATCTATTTACACAGCTCTGTATTTGGACAGGTGAAAGGCCGCTATGAAGAAGGTCCTGGGTAGGCATGTGCAAAAGGGAAACATTTGTTTTGTTTTGTTTTAATTCGTTATTTAATTAATTTCGTTAAGTTAGATTCGTTACATGTGTTAAATTCGTTTTCGGAATTCGTTCGTTTTCGACCGAATTTCGAAAAATCCGAAAATATTTAGACCGGATTCGATAATATTTCAATCGGATTCGAAAACAAATTCTATTCGAATCGAATTCGAAAACAATTCGATTCGAAAAAAAATACGAATGAAAATTGAAAGCAAATTTGAATCAAAATCTAAAAAATATAAATCGATTTCTAAAAAAGAATACAATAAAATAGAATATAAAATAATAAAACAATAGAATGAAAATCAAAGAATAGTAAAGAACAGAATGGAATTTAATAGAACGTAATCAAATACAATAGAATATGATCTGGCTTCTTCTATCTATCTTCCATTTTCTGAAATTCGAAATTCATATCGAATAAACTCAAATTCGAATAGAAAAATATTAGAAGAGTAGAATAATAAAAAATATATATATATATATATTTTATTATTCTACTCTTCTAATATTTTTCTATTCGAATTTGAGTTCATTCGATATGAATTTCGAATTTCAGAAGATAATATATATATATATATATATATATATAAAATTACATTTATATATATATATATATATATAACCATCTTCTGAAATTCGAAATTCATATAGAATGAACTCAAATTTCGAATAGAAAAATATTAGAATAGAGTAGTTTTTTTTAATATATATATTATTATTCTACTCTTCTAATATTTTTCTATTCGAATTTGAGTTCATTCTATATGAATTTCGAATTTCAGAAAATGGAAGATAGATAGAAGATAGATAGAAGCATCCAGGTCATATTCTATTGTATTTGATTACATTCTATTAAATTCCATTCTGTTCTTTACTATTCTTTGATTTTCATTCTATTGTTTTATTATTTTATATTCTATTTTATTGTATTCTTTTTTAGAAAATTGATTTATATTTTTTAGATTTTGATTCAAATTTGCTTTCAATTTTCATTCGAATTTGTTTTTGAATCGAATTGTTTTCGAATTCGATTCAAATAGAATTTGTTTTCGAATTTGATTCGAATAGAATTTGTTTTCGAAATTCGATCGAATTTCGTCCGCGGGTTTTCGATGCGAAAACGTTAGTTCGGATTCGGTTAAATTCGTTAATATTACAATTCGGGAATTCGTATGCATCCGAATGTCCGAATAATGAAAAAACGGACGTTACTTACCGGTAACGGTGTTTCTATGAACCTTCCAGGACGGCACCCGAGAGATGATGGCTCCTCCCCACAGGAAACACAATCACTTAACAATTTAAAAGTCCCCACCCTTCCCCTTGATCCTCAGTATGAATTAGAGTAGTCCTGAACTGGTTCACAAGGGACATTGTTCCGTATAGGTACTTACCACCTAGCGTTTAGCTTATCTTTTCCCTCCACATAGGGCGGGAAGTAGGCCTGCCGTCCTGGAAGGTTCATAGAAACACCGTTACCGGTAAGTAACGTCCGTTTTCTCTCATCACCTTCCAGGACGGCACCCGAGAGGATAGACGAGTAACCAACAGGCCTACTTTAGGGTGGGACCCTTGCCTGCAAGGTCTTTTGCTAGATGTCAGAATCTGATTTTATTTCACCACTTCCACTTCCTAGTGTGTGATGAGGGTATCCTAGCTGGAGCATGAAAATGACCTGCAGGTCTGCTCCACCTTTGCTCCTGTCTCCTCTTTGGATGCAGAGTCTAGGTGGCACATGCTCTTAAAGAAAAAAAAAAAATTCTGAGAGCTTGAGTATTCTTTAGGATAGAAAGGTTGGCTGCGCCAATATTCTAGCCATCGTGGTTGATAGTGTCTGCAAAGCTGCATAAGACCATCCAAAGTTTAGTCAGAGATTTGTTCTGTGAAACAAAGACCTACTTTGATCAACCCAGAAAAAAAGAAAAAAACAACATGTGGTTTTAAGCCACTAGTCTGTACAGGAGAATGGTTTAGAAAGAAAACAGGGTCTCCCGACGTACAATCCTTGTGGGTCCCCCTTTTTTGTTTGCCAAAGTCCTGGTGAAACAAGGAAATAAACCCACTCAAGGATACTAGATTAAGGGAAGTCTATTCCCTTCACTCAAATGACTGGACAGGTATGTGACCAAGCAGGGCGTTTGGTGTGCTCCTGCACTCCCTTCAGTCCACCTGTCCACCTCCATTCATTGGAATGCATGTGACTTTATAGCGAGGACACTTATTGGTCAGTGTCTGGACCACAGGATACCTTGGCGTGGCTCGTTCGTGCGTCCGCTAATACGCGTGGACAGACTCCTGTCTCCAACGTACACTGCTAGACCGGACAAAAACAGCTGCTCTGCAAGCCGGTTGACAAGCAGGTCCCATCCTGGTCATTCCCCATTTCTGGGTTCCTTCCCATCTGAATACCGACATGTCAGATGTGAGATTGTTCTATATACCCTAGGCTCCTTATAACCCTGCGAGTCGATCATTAAACTACGCAGAAAGGAGCCTGTTACGAAATTGCGAGTAACCACTGCATTCATTGGTATATAACAGAAAAGAACAAAGGTGTCGGGGAAAGAAAACTTTTCACCGCCCCCCGCGTATAATATGCAGATACATTTTACCCTATAATCTCAGGGTAAACCCATGAGTGCCACACGCCAACAGAATACAGTATTCTGTAAAAATCCAGTGTTTGAGGTCATGATCCACTCCACGCACCAAGGAGTGTTAAGTTAAGCAGATCCCTACCACAAGGGACCAATGCCATAGTAGGAGTAAAAGATGAATATTGGTTATTCATATCCAGTTCGTCCGAGGGGGTGACATGAAGGACATACACTGAGCTATAAAGCTCGGATCGGATCGGATCGGGAGAACCAGTCAGAAAGAATCCTGATGCTAAATTTTTTAGGCAAACAGCCCCTAACAGCGTAACCCCTTTCCTACTAAAAAGAACCTACTAGGTGATTTTATGACCTCCTTCCAGTGTCCTATAACCCTACTGGGTTCAGGTCTAGGGAATGTCCCTGGCATGCCTAGAAGTAAAGGCCCGCAATCAGAAATCCTGTTCCTTCCATGTGAATGGAAAATAAGGTCTGAAATAAAGTGACCGAAATGAAGTGACCAAAATGTCCCAGATATACAGGTCCTAGATCTTGTATTTCCGAAGGACAGCAAGCTCAGACTTAATATGGAAAGACAGATAGACACCCCCAGCCTCCACTGCTGTGTTTTCTGATATACAGACACCTGTAGGATAGAGAAGACACAACCAACCTTAGGTGTGTATTTCTCATATGTAGTAAGATACCATATAACCTAAGCCCAGAGAAAGGACAGAAGCTCCAAGTGTGAGCTTCTGATGCTTAATAGGTTTATAGGTCCTGTATCCAACAGAGAGGTCACTAGCCAATCTGGAGTTTTTTTTTTTTTTTTTTTTTTTTGAGTAATAAACAACGCAGAGGACACAGACACCTTCTACTGCTGCGTTTTATTTATGTGCAGCGACCCAAGGTAATAGATTCAGGACAGGAGGACAAGAACCACTATAGTGTTGTCTATTCCTGACTGACCGCAGTACGGTCTTCCAATCAACAGAAAATAATACTAGCACCTATAGTATATCTCTGATGATCATAGAAAAAAACAAACAGTCGCATGGCCAGTATGACCAAAAGGACATATGCGGCCTCAACCGTGTATTGCTGGTGTTATACTCCCTGCAGTCATAACTAGCAGAGAGTGGTATTAGCATACTTCAGATAAACAATAGGGTATAGGACAAGGGACCGAAATGTTACAGACAGTAACATTGTGTATTCCAACACCCACAGTCATATACCTGATAGAAACGTCACTAGCAAGAACACTCAATGCTGTGCGTTTCTGGATAGTAACAGTATACCGTCATGAACCCACAATACCAGTTGTGCATTATTTTGATTAGAAAAAAAAAACTTGGAAAGTTTATATGACCAACAGCATGTTGTCAGCAACCCAATGTGTTACTTAATGCAACCTTGTCGGGTCATCTAATCAACAGAAATGTCACTAGCAAAAAAGGACCCTTAAAGCAGTGCATATCTGAATTTATAAATATCCTTAACAATAATACAATGCTATGCGTTTCTAATCAGCAAAATTGCATAGTCATATAACCAGCAGAAGTGTCGCTATCAGTAACTCAGCATCATGCGTTTCTGATAAGTAATAGTGTACCAACATGTAACCTCCAGAAATTTTTACCAACAGTAACTCAGTGTGGTATGTTTCTGAATAACCATAGTGTGCGGTTTATATAATAGAGGTGTCACCGACAAATCAATGTCATGCTTCTCTGATAAGCAATAATATACATTCCTGTATCCGACAGAAATTACACCGACAGTAACTCAATGTGGTATATTTCTGAATAACCATAGTGTGCGGTTTATATAATAGAGGTGTCACCGACAAATCAATGTCATGCTTTTTTGATAAGCAATAATATACATGCATGTATCCGACAGAAATTACACCGACAGTAACTCAATGTGGTATGTTTCTGAATAACAATAGTGTGCGAATATAGCATAGAGGCGTCACCACCATTCAGTGTTATGCGTTTGATAAGGAACAGAGTACCGTTATCTAATCAATTTTAGGCATTTCTGGTGAGTCATAAGATATCCCTTGATCATCAGTCTACATATATACACACACAAATATATATATATATACATACACACACATATATCTCAGAAATGACCCAAGATAAACCCATGTTGTGCATTTCTGATGTGCGGACAGACCAACGCTCTATCCTAGCATAACCTGAGTTTCAGATATTGATCCTTCATCCCAGTGAAGGAACATGGTAGTTCCAAATACTGGAAATCCGAGGTGTGTGACTATACCACAATAGTGGTAGCTGCTATTCTGCTATTGCAAAGGTCTGAGTAGGTGTAGCTGGTCCACACACAGGTGGGAGCTAGTCCAAGCCTTTAAGGTCTTAACGAGCACAGACTCAGAAATCAATTAGGTCTCTCATGAAGAGGTGACCATAGTCTCAGGCTGGAGGCAATCAGACACCTGTATGGCTGATTTTCATAGTTTTAACACAGGGGTTTGTACCAGAGAAACTCCCAATTAAGGGTTGCAGGCTAGCATTTTATGCTTCTCACACCACCTAAATGGTTTGTTGCCTGAGCCACCTTTAGGGTGGGACCCTTGCCATAGTGTGCGGTTTAGATTAACTCTAACACACTGACAGATATACCAGCAGTGTAAGGAGGAAGTGATCGGTTGGAACTTGGGAGATATTGTAACCAATAAACAACCCCCACAAGGGTAATAAACCCACTAGTATGCCCCCTGTTGGGCCTCTCCTAAGAGTTTAGGAGGTCAGTTTTTTGGCTAAAAAACCTAACTGCACCCTTGTGGTCTGCCTGTCAGATTCATGGCAGGCTGGCCCTAACTGGATTGAGCCTTGCTCAGCCCCCTTTTATGAGATTATTCTAGGGATTTTATAATCTCCTCAGAGGCCTGTATTTGCCTGCAGGAGTCCAACCAGACCCTCTAGGGTGAATGGCTCCTGTTTAGCTTGGCTTACCATATCCTCCCTGTCCTCCTTAAGCTTCCTCTACCTGGACTAGAGGGAATGACTGTGAGGGCGGGGGAAGGGCACTAGGTTCCGTTCGGACGAGGCCTTCTTGGGAGGATATGTCTTCTCTAGGGATAAGCTCCTCTATGTCAGACCTTAAGTTACGGACTGCCTGGCGGCTTCATGGAAAGTTTTTCCTTTCTCTGCCAAGTTATGAGGAGCTATGCCCTGTAGCGGTAGGAGACTGTTTATTTGGGGTCTCCTGGGATCCGCTGGGGGGTTTTTGCAAGACAAGAGATATACATATATGCATAATGTTACTTTGTCCTCCCCCAGGACTGCAGGTTTGTACTGGGGAGGTGAAAGGGTGAGAAGTAAAAACCAGTCCTGTGCTGGCTGGCTGGCCCCAGAGACTCAGACCCTGAAGACCAGGACTCTCACTCCCTTTCCTCCTCCCTTTCCAAGGGGGAATGTACTCACTGCGCCCCGACCTGGATCTGCCTGCAGTCACATTTGCCTTCATCTCCTCCTGTCCATGAGGAGGTTTGGCTGGGTCCCCGGCTGTCGGTACCTCTTGTAAGGGCTATCCGCAAGCCGACCCTTCCACCGCCATGCTTCTCTCCGGCGTCCCTTCCGGGTTGCGCTGTGAGGCAAAAGCCCACCTTCACTCAGAGAGGCTTGGAGCGCCATGTTTCCAAAAGTAGGAAGCAGTACCCGGGAAGAGAGAGCTCTTCAAATGGCGGCGTTTCTTCTGCACCCTAGCGATGGCAAGCCTCCCCGCAGCTCAGAGCGCTGGTGCACGCCTGGGGCGACCTGTGAGTTAGACCCGAAGGCCTACAGGTTAGTTCAGCCCTCCCCGGCCTCCCTAAGACCTGTCTCAACAGGGGTACCTTCGACCCTCCCCGGTCTCTAGGTTTTCAAACAAAACAAACGTGACGATGTGTTCGGAGAAACACAATCAATACTGAGGATCAAGGGGAAGGGTGGGGACTTTTAAATTGTTAAGTGATTGTGTTTCCTGTGGGGAGGAGCCATCATCTCTCGGGTGCCGTCCTGGAAGGTGATGAGAGAAATGTGTCCGAATTTCGATTTGTAACGAAACAAAATGCACATGCCTAGTTCTGGGAAGCCCCATTGTCTCCAAAAGCATATTGGGGTGCAGCTTAATAAGATGGACAAAGACTTTAGAGGGCAGTTGGCCTACTGGGCAATTTCACCCCCTTCCTGCCCAGGCCAATTTTTCAGCTTTCAGTACTGTCACTCTTTGAATGACAAATGCGCAGGAATACAACACTGTACCAATAGGAACATATGAGATTTTTATCTTTTTTTCCCCACACAAAGAAAGCTTTGGGTTTTATTTTTTTCTAAACGAAAAAAATAAAATAAAAAAACTTTGCAAAACAGGTAATTTTTCCTCCATCACTGATGTGCGATGATGAAGCTGCACTGATGGAAACCGACAGGTGGCACTGAGAGGTGACACCGATATGTGGCACTGAAAGGAGATACTGATGGGCACGTTTTGCAGCACTGATGGGTGGTATTTCACGAGCACTGATTGGCAGCACTGGTGGGCACTGTTGGGACTGCACTGATAATCAGGACACAGATCAGTACCCCGATTATAAGTGTCTATGTCCCTTTAATACAAGCCAGTTATCTGTCAGCATGAGGAAAGAAAAGCCGATAACCGGCTTCTGTTTACATCCTGTGATCAGCTGTCATTAGACACAGCTGATTACCTGGTAAAGGCTGCTGTGATTGGCCCTTTACCCCGGTCTCCCTCCGGCCAATCAGGAGTCCTGGAATCCAGGCAAATAAGGTCTTAGGACTCCTCTGCCAATCGGTCTCAGGACCCGCTTCCTGATTGGTCGGGAGGAAAAACAGGAAAACATTGGCGAATATTAATTTGCTAAGGTCACACAACTGGATGAGCTCCAGATGCAGTGCTCTGCGCCTCGAGCCCACTCCTTTTTTGAGGCAAATTGGAGCCTCAGGCTCTAATAATGTGCTTCCCAAAAAAACAACACCGGTGCCCGGGCGCATGGATTAAGAGGGGGGTTGGCGCCCGTATTGCCTGCCTGAGCAGCCGCCACCGTCTACCACCCTCTGGCCACCTATATAAATGGGTTCCTAAAGGCAAGGAATAGCCCAAAAATGTTAATTAAGAAATAACTGATGTGATTTTAAACAAAGGGGTAGTAAACCCTCCTGTGATGCAGCACCCCCAGACCCCCCTTCTACTTATCTGAACTTGGTCTTTTCAGCGACTGGGACAAGCACACCAGCTCCAGACGGTGTCTCGTGTCCTGATTGGATAGATCGATAGCAACCCAGCCATTGGCTCCTGCTGCTCTAGTGGGACAGAGTCCTGCTGTCTGTCAATGGATGCAGCAGCAGGACATGGGAGCGTGCCCACACAAGTCCCGAGGGAGAGCGGCTCTCCAACAGGGTACTTAAGAAGAGTAGGAGCCAGGAGTGCTGCTGAGGGACCCCAGAAGAGAAGGATAGGGGCCACTCTGTGCAAAACCAACCGCACAGAGGAGGCAAGTATGATATTTTTATTTTATTTTATTAAAACAAACCTTTACATATCCTTTAACCGCTTGTCGACCACACCACGCACATATACATTGGAAGAATGGCGCAGCTGTGCAAAGCCATGTGTATATATAGGTGGCTTTGAATTACGCACCGCGCGGGGGTGCGCCCCTGCGGTGAGCTCCGTGCCCGTGCCTGCGGGACCCGTGGACTCGATGTCCGCCGGTGTCTCGCAATCGTGTTATGGAGCTGCAGAACGGGGGGATGCCTGTGTAAACAAGTCATCTCCCTGTTCTGCCTAGTGAAAGTACACCGATAGTCTGCTTCCTGTCATCGGTAGCCCCGCCCCCCCACAGTTAGAATCACTCCCTATGAAACACAACTCCTTCCTCGCCCCCTAGTGGTTAACCCCTTGCCTGCCTGTGTCATTTAAACAGCAATCAGTGCTATTATTTTGTAGATGCTATAACTTTTGCGCAAACCAAACGCTTATTGCGATTTTTTTTTACCAAGAATACGTATCAGCCTAAACAGAAAAAAAAAAACATTTTATATACCGTATTTATTGGGGTATTGCGCGCTCCGGCGTATAGCGCGCACCCCTAATTTTGACCCATTTTTCCTGTAAAAAAACATTTTATTACATTTTACTACTTACAGTTTTGGTGTCTTGCCCGACGTCCATCGGCGGCCTCGTCTGGTGTCCCGTCTGAGACCTCGGTGGAGTCCTCCCGGCTTCTCCCGCGCTGTCTTCATGTCGAATCCTCGCTTCTCACGCTCAGTTTGAAGCCTCCGCCGACGTATACCGAGCGCAGTACACTCGGGTATATTCGGCCAGGCTCGGCTTCTCACGCATAAACGTCACAGAGCGTGACTACGAGTGAAGCCGAGCCTGGCCGAATGTACCCGAGTGTACTGCGCTCGGTATATGTCGGCGCAGGCATTCAAACACGGCGCGGGAAGCGGGTATCGGCGTATATCGCGCACCCATGATTTTGCCCTGATTTTCAGGGCAAAAAAGTGCACGATATACGCCGATAAATACGGTACTTTTTGGAGATTATTATAGCAAAAAGTAAAATAAATATTGCTTTTTTTTTTCAAAATTGGTCGTTCTATTTTTGTTTATAGCGCAAAAAATTAAAACCGCAGAGGTGGTCAAATACCACCAAAAGAAAGCTCAATTCATGGGAAAAAATACGTCAATTTTGTTTTGGAGCCACGTCGCACGACCGCGCAATTGTCAGTTAAAGCGACGCAGAGCCGAATCGCAAAAAGTGGCCCGGTCATTTGACAGCCAAATCCTTCGGGGCTGAAGTGGTTAAGGGTCCACTCTAAGACCCGGTTCACACTGGGGCGACTTGTCGGGCGACACAGCCGCCTGACAAGTCGCGTCCCATTGTAGACAATGGAACCGTTCTAATAGGAGCGACGCAAGTCGCTCCGACTTAGAAAAAGGTTCCTGTACGACTTCGGGGGCGACTCGGGGCAATTTGCATTGACTTCTATACAGAAGTCATTTTGCAAATCGCCTTAGAAGTCGTCTTCAGGTCGCCTGGCCGAGTCGCCCCCGAAGTCGTGCCGCCCTAGTGTGAACCGGCTCTAAGGCCATTGATTGTGAATAGACTTGCAATACTCTTCAGTACACACAGGGATAAAAAATGCAATTACACAGTTTTAGACGAATGCTCACCATAACGAGCAGTGAATTTCTACCTGTAGGTTGTAGCGCACTTTTTTCTTTTATGGTACAAATAATGGTACTTTTTCTGTTAATACACCGTAACAAATATACGGCTGAACGTTGCTGTGAGACAAAGCTGGAAATCCAGTTGCATGCCGAACATCTTCACAACACACCGACACCATAGCGCAATCCTTATAATTCGAATCATTTTAGGTATTTGTCACTTCACTTGTGCTTTTCAAAGGTCAGTAATTTAGCCTTCGCTCCCTTGGGCGTTAAAGACTTACAAAGACTATTTTTGGACTCGGGGAGACACAACAGACCAGCGCGACTTTGTGACTAATCAACACTTGCTAACGAAGTCTGTGTTAATTACTTATTGATAACAAGCTAACAAGTCATTCTGTTCACCCTCCCGATCGATATGTCTCTAGTGTGGACATGCTTAATTAACCTTCGTTGAATTGTACGATTGATGAGGCTCGTTGGCTGACCTGTGTAATGCATTGGTGGTGTCTTGAGGGCATGGTGATAATAGGTGTTAAAAGAAAAACTTGACATTATTTGTACGTCAATTATCCAAAATAGAAGGACAGGTGTAGTGTATAGGGGGGAGGTCAATACGGCGCATCAATCCTGCGGTCGCAATCCAACGTAAATGATTACATCAATGTGACATCACTGTACGTACTGGGAAAACAGAGCATCATACGGAGCGACTGCCTGAGTTTTTCTTCCCTTTGTTTCCTGGCAAGATCTCTATTAGATCAGTGACAATACATGCATCTACAATTGATCAGCAGTAGATGTTCAAAGTAGCCAATAAAAGAAAAAAAGAATTGAAGATCAATTCAAAAAGCAGTCAGTCGCTTACTGATGTTATCCATCAATCTCAGAAACTGTGATTAAAGCGTATTCAAACTCAAGGTAAATTTCTTGTGTTTCACATTTTCTTTCCTTTGTATTACTGCCAAGATTGCCAGGTGAAAATAATTTTAGGCTTGCGCACAGAGTGGGCTGGGTATGCCTGGGCACACCTTAAAGAGAAAGTGAACCCTCTAGAAATTTTCATACTAGCTCATTATGAATGACTTACCTGAGATCAAAGCCCCCGAATCGCTCCTCGTTCCCCTCTTCGCCCGCCGACATGTCTCCTTTACGTGCCTTCCGGGTGTCGCCGCTCCGGCGCTGTGACATAACCGCAGGTAATCGCAGTGCACTGTGCCAGCTGCGTTTGGTATGAATCATGAGGGGGAGCGCCACGCCAAATTTTAAATAAAAAACTGGCATGGGTTCCCCCACCAAGAGCATAAAAGGCCCTTGGGTCTGGTATGGATTTAAAGGGGAACCCCTATGCCAAACAGCGTGGGGTCCCCCCAAAAGCCATACCAGACCCTTATCCGAGCACGCAGCCTAGCCGGTCAGGAAAGGGGGTGGGGATGGGCGAGCTGCGTAGTGACGGGCGAAACCTGTGTAGTGTGTTTTTTTTCTTGACACTTTTCGCCCCAGGTGAATGGGTAGGGGTACGATGTACCCCATACTCATTAACATAGGGTGGGGGCCCGGATCTGGGGGCCCCCTTAGTAAAAGGGGGCTCCTGGATTCCGATAAGCCCCCAGCTCGCAGACCCTGACAACCAACGGCCAGGGTTGTCAGGAAGAGGCCCTTGTCCTTATCAACATGGGGACAAGGTGCCTTGCCCCAAAGCACCCACCCCCCCATGTTGAGGGCATGGGGCCTGGTACGGTTCAAGAGGGGGGGGCTCGCCCGTCCCCACCCCCTTTTCCGGAGTAGGGGTTCCCCTTTAAATCCATACCAGACCCAAGGGCCTTGTATTCTTTTGGAGGGGAAACTCATGCCGGTTTTTTATTTAAAATTTGGCGTGGCGCTTTGCCAAATCGTTCCTGGACGCAGTCAATTTTATTTTTTCTATCTGCACCAAACCGAATGTAACCAAAACGCAGTGTGTGAATGGGGCTATAGGAAAGCATTGTGTGCTTTTAGCTGCGGTAGATAACTTGAGAATCCGCAGCTAAAAGCACCATTCTATCCGACTTTGTGAAAGGGGCCCAACTGTGAGCACCGGGCACACAAGAGATCCCGGCTCTGTGTAATCTGACACTGGTGAGGCTGCAGATGGGCACCAAGCAAGCTGGATTAATAGGCAAATGCGAGGCTGCAGATGGGCACTGAGCAGGCTGCATAGATGTGCAATGGTGAGGCTGCATTGATGGGCAATGGTGAGTGTGACAGAACTCCCACACTCCGCTTGAGTGCTTCCGTCAGTATATCGCTTCCTAAGTCCTGGAACACTAGACCAATGGATCTGTCTATAGTAACCTCCAAGAACCCAGACAACACCAGTCTTGGAGTACATCAGGAATAGCCTTTTGAGATCTCACACAAATATATACACAAGGATCACAGTACAAGATGCAACCAGAAACCCAATTAACAAGTGAGGCCCGGAATGACAGGAACAAAGAGTTCGGGGGTGGTGCCGGATAGTAGTTCCGGAAGTGACACGGGTGGTGAGAAGACGAGGGGGGTCAGGACGGACGTAGTGCGTATGGCTGAGGTATATGTATGCTTTGAGGGGCTGCTAGGGGCTCATCTGAAGCAGGAGGTCAGGGACAAAGTCGAAAAAGGTGAGTATGTGGAGATTTTTTCCCTGTTACCATTAGAAAAGTTAAATTTGGATAGGGTGAAGCCAGATAGTTCTAAGAAAGACGATGAGGAGAAGAGGAGGTATAGGTTAATTCCTCGTACGTTCAGCAATTGGTTGCAGGCCTTTGCAATCATGGCCAGCGTCATAGGGGAGAAGAGCCCCGGAACATTGTTCTGCGCTGTTCTGTTATATGGACGCTATAGGGGAGGCGTATCGTGTCTATGGTGGGACGGGGTGGTTAAGGTATGACGAGCAGTTTTGCCAGCGGCTGGCTGTTCGCCCGACGCTGCGATGGGACCACAAGGATATCAGTTTGTGGATGCGGATGATTTCCGCGCCCCAGACTAATACTCAGTTTTTTCAGGGCGGGGCCGGGGGTACACCCACCTCTGGATCGCCGGCCGGGAAAAAATGGGGTGTGCTGGCAGTTTAACGAGGGTTCCTGCAAGTTTGGGGGAACCTGTCGCTTTAAACATGAGTGCTCCGGAATGCGGGGGTGCTCACCCCCTGTCGCGGTGCTTCAAAAAAGGAAAGCGGGCGGGAGATGCTGCTAGCAAAGGGGACAACGCCGGTGAAGGGGGAAAGGATGGGACCTTTTCTAGATAGATACCCAGATAGGGCAGTGGCGCGGCTGCTCGCGGCTGGGTTTTCCGAGGGCTTTGTCATTCCCTGTTCTTTGTCGAAGGCGCCACCCTTGGCTAAGAACCTGCGGTCTGCCTTGGAAAACCTGGCAGTGGTGTCAGCAAAACTGGCAAAGGAGGTAGAGCTAGGTAGGATGGCGGGGCCGTTCACAGAGATGCCACTGCCAGATTTGGTAGTGTCACCTCTGGGGGTGGTGCCCAAGAAGGAGCCAAACAAGTTTTGCCTCATTCACCACCTATCCTTTCCAAAAGGGGGGGTCGGTGAATGATGCTATAGACCTCGAGGCATGCACGGTATCGTACACATCATTTGACGCTGCGGTGCGGTGGGTGCGGCGCTACGTAAGGGGGGCTCTTATGGCAAAGTCGGACATTGAGGCTGCATTTCGCTTGCTGCCGGTTCACCTGGACAGTTTTAGGCTGTTGGGTTGCCGGTGGCGGGACGAGTTTTACGTGGACCGATGTTTGCCGATGGGCTGCTCGATTTCCTGTGCGTTGTTTGAAAAGTTTAGTTCATTCTTGGAGTGGGTGGTCAGGGATGTGGCAGGCTCAGATTCAGTCATTCATTACCTGGATGACTTTCTGTGCGTGGGTCCTCCGTCATCCAATGTGTGCGCGATATTGTTGGCAACGTTGCAGCACATGGCGGACAGGTTCGGGGTGCCGTTGGCAGCCGACAAGACGGAGGGCCTGGCCACGGTTTTGAGTTTTTTGGGAATCATGATTGATTCCGAGGCGATGGAGTGCAGTCTTCTGATAGACAAGGTGGAGAATCTTCGGGCTGGAGATTCGGGGGATGCTGGGGCGGGACAAGGTTCAGTTGCGGGCCTTGCAGTCCTTGTTGGGCAAGTTGAATTTTGCTTGCCGCATCATCCCTATGGGCAGGGTGTTCTGCCGACGGCTGTCAGCAGCAACAGCGGGCGCGAGGGGACCTACGCACTATATCCGCCTAACGGGGGATTTAAAGGCGGATTTGCAGGTGTGGCACACGTTTTTGGAGACATACAATGGGCGGGCCATTTGGATGTCTGGGCCCGTCAGTAACTTTGATTTGGACCTGGTCACGGGTGCGGCTGGGTCCACAGGTTACGGGGCCTTCTTTAAGGGATGATGGAGCGCGGAGGCATGGCCGGAGTCCTGGGTTTTGAAAAGAACCTAGTGCTGTTGGAGCTATTCCCAGTGGTGGTGGCGATCGAGCTGTGGGGGGCGGAATGCAGGGATCTAAAGATCAGATTGAATTGCGATAACATGGGGGTGGTGCAGGTCATTAATCGTATTTCTGGGTCATCTTTGCCGGTGGTGCGATTGCTGCGCCACCTCGTGTTGCGCTGTTTGCTGTGGAATATCTTTCTGTATGCGGTGCACATTCCAGGGGTGGATAACAGACTCGCTGACGCCTTGTCTCGGTTTCAGTGGGACAGGTTCAGGGAGCTGGCTCCACGGGCGGATGCAGAAGGGGTCCCTTGCCCGGGGTGGATGTGGGGAATTGCGTTGGAGTCGCAGCAGACTGGATCAGGAGGTCGGTGAGTGGGCCGACATGGGCCGCATACTCAAAAGTATGGGAGGAGTGGGCTGGTTTCAAATGGCTGGCGGAGGCCGAGCTGGGGGACGGGGAAATGGGCTGGTTGGTGGTCTATTTTGTGGCGAGACACATGGAGAAAGGAGGGTCTGTGTCTTCCTTGGAGAAGAAATTAGCGGGCCTGGCATTTTTGTTTAAATTGGAAGGTCGGTGGATTTTATAAAAATATTTTGGGTAAAACAGGTGGTTAAGGGATATAAGATAGGACATCCGAGCAGGGATGCGGAGGCCGGTGTTATTTTCGGTATTGCGCAGGATTTTTGGGGTACTGGGGGAGGTTTGTTCGTCGGACTACGAGGTGCGGCTGTTTCGGGCGTTTTTTTCGGTAGCATTTTTTGGGGCTTTTCGGGTGGGGGAGCTAGTCAGCCCCTCAAAACGGGTGGCTGGGGGCCTTTTGTTGGAGGATGTCAGGTCGTCGGAGGACAGGGTGGTTTATAAGGGCTGCGGCGGTCTAAGACGGATCAAAGGGGAAAAGTGGTGGACGTGTTTTTATACCCGTTGCCGGGTTCGGAGGTGTGTCCGGTGAGGGTCGTATGGGAATTTTTGGGGGTGCGCCCTGGGGGTGGCGGGCCTTTCTTGATGCATGCGGACGGTTCATTTGTGTCGCGGTTTCAATTTGTAGCGATTTTTAGGAAATGTTTGAAGAAAACGGGGTTAGACGAGCGACTGTTTGCCTCGCACTCCTTCCGCATTGGGGCGGCGACCGAGGCGGCCCGGTGCGGGTTGGATGAGGCGGCAGTAAAGAGGATTGGGAGATGGGAATCAAGGAGATTTTGATCTTATGTACGCCCACATATGGTGCTGGATGAATAGGGGGTCCGGGATGCTCGGGCTTGGTGGCTTGGTTTTGGGGGTGGGTCACAAAAATTCCGGGATGTATTGCTGGGTGGCGTGTTTTTGATAGTCACTATTGCTTTTGTTTTTCAGGTGGAAGGCAGGCGCGCCTCGTGTGGATCATGGGGCATTCTTATGTTTGTAGGGGGGCCAGGAGAGTGGATTTTAGGCCAGATGGAAGGCAGTTGGGGATTTTCAGGCGGGAGGCTACGATTAGGTGGTTGGGTATCCCTGGGATGGGGTGGGGCAGGGTGCTGCCAGAGGTGCAGCGCTATGCTCGGCTTGACCGACCCCCGGACGTGTTACTGTTACACGTCGGGGGGAACGACCTGGGGATTCGGCCTATAGGGGATTTGATATCGGCGGTCAAGGCGGATGTCTTGACATTCCGGGCATCTTTCCCACGGATGTTGATCGTTTGGTCTGACATTGTCGCACGGACTAGTTGGCGTATGGCAAGGTCAGTGGATCGGGTCAACAAGGGGAGGGTAAAAGTAAACAAGGGGAGGTTTGTGGCTAAGCATGGGGGGTTGGTGGTTCGGCATAGGGAGTTGGAGTTGAATGTGGGGCTGTACCTGCTCAGGGATGGTGTTCACCTAACTGATGTAGGTACAGATTTGTGGGTGCTAGGAGTGCAGGAAGGGATTCAGAGGGCCCTGCGGGTGTGGAGGGGCCCGTAAGGCCTCGTACACACCATCGGACATGTCCGCTTGGTGATTTCGGTCTGATGGCTGTACACACCATCAAACCGAAATCCGCGCGGACAGAGAACGCGGTGACGTAGACGACACCGACGTTCTCTCTCGCGCGAGTTCAATTTGACGCATGCGCGGGATTTCGGTCCGCTGGTTAGACGTACTAACCAGCGGACATGTCCGCCGGACAGCTTTCCAGCGGACATGTTTCTTAGCATGCTAAGAAACATTTGTCCGCTGAAAATCTGTCCGCTAGCCTGTACACACGATCGGATCTGTCCTCTGAAACTGGTCGGCGGACCAGTTTCAGCGGACATGTCCGGTCGTGTGTACGAGGCCTAAGGGAAAGGGGTTTTTTCCCTTTCAGGCTGTGGCGGTGTCCTTGGTCTTTGATGGTGACAGTTAACTGATGGAATGGAAATGGTTGGGGGGCTCATCGGTGGCATGGGCCCCTCATGGGGTTATTGCAGTGAAACGGTGTCCACTGTAATACGGTTATGGTGCACTGCGGGTTAAAAGGGGGTGTCTCCGAGCTGGAGTCGGCTGAAGGCCTGGTATAGTGATGGTACCGCAGTGTGGTGGAGAAGAAAAGGTTAATGGGGGTGTACTGTCAAAGACCAATTGGGACTGGTGTTAATAAAGTGTTTGGTAAAAATATTGTTAATAATAAAGTTGGAATTGTTGGAAATTATTATCTAAAATTTGGTTAAATATTTAATTTTGGTTATATAAATAAAAATGGCTGTTGTGGCCAATTTTACTCCAATTTACTGTGTCGATCTCGTACTGGGTATAGAGGGGGGTGAAGAGGGGTAAAAGGGGAAGGTTACAATGGGGGGGTCATGGGAAGGTTGCACTATTGGAACTACATTAGTCATGAGCTAATTATCTAATCCTTTAGACCAGTGTTCCCCAACCCCCGAGCCGCGGACCGGTACCGGGCCGTGGCCCTTCTGCAGCCGGGCCGCGGGTGCGTGAGGACGGCATGAGAGAGCCCAGCGGCCGGCTGTAGGAAATGGAGTTCCTCAGATCGGCTATACAATTGCGGCCGGGGAAGGTAAGAGTGAACGGGGAGTGTCTCACACGGACACTCCCCGTGCAGTGTGAATGGATGTGCCCAGGCGCGGGATGGGAGGAGATTTCCCCCCAAGCCGGCGTCTATACGCTGGGCTGGCTGTAAAAAAAAAAAAAAAAATCGGGTGACGCTGCGAGAAGTCAGCCGCCGATTGGTTGGCTGGAGTGGCTGCTCCTGTGCAGGCTGCGCTGCATGGTGGGAGTTGTAGTCCAGCCGCGCTAAAGATAAGTTACTTATCAGCGCAGGCACAGCAAACTACAGCTCCCACCTCCCAGGTCATGTGGCACGTCAGGGGAGGGGACGAGCAGCATCACAGAATTCACATGTGACTTGCTGAGCTTGTGAGTTGGGGCAGGAGAAGACAAGACGTGACAGAAAGAAATAACCTCCTCTCCCCCCCTGAAGAGGTGCAAGGACCTGGCTCTGCACTGACACACCCAGCCTGAAGTATGGTGTGAGTGAAGTTACAATCCTTATGCAATACTCTCCGTCAGCCCACCCCCCTCTCTGTCAGCCCCAGCAGGGTGCACTGTGCCAGCCACCCACCCAACCAGTGACCCACAGCAGGAAGCCATGCCAGCCATCTGCAGCAGAGTGCACCATGCCACCCACCCACTAACCTACAGCAGGGAGCTAGGCCATCCACCTGCAGCAGGGAGCCAGGCCAGCCACTTGCAGCAGGGTACACTGTGACAGCCACCCACCACCCTGCAGCAGGGTGCCAGCCACCCACTGATCCACAGCAGGGAGCCAGGCCAGCCACCCACAGCAGGGTGTACCGTGCCAGCCAGCCACGCACCCACTGACCCACAGCAGGGAGCAAGGCCAGCCACCCACAGCAGGAAGCCAGCCACCCACGGTGACCCACAGCAGGGAGGGGTGCCAGCCACCCACGATGACCCACACCAGGGAGCCAGCCAGCCACGGCAGGGTGTCGGCCAACCACAGAGGACGCAGGAGCCAGGCAGCCAGCCACTCCCAGGAGCCAACCAGCCACGATGACCATCCAAAGGAAGGGTGCCTGCAAGCCAGCCACCCACGGTGGCCCACCCACACCAGGGAGCCAGCCACAGCACGGTGCCAGACAGCCCCCCACAGAAACCAGCCACAGAGGATGTGGGAGCCAACCACAGTACCCGTAGTTAAGGTAAGAAGATTACTACACAGCTACCTTCATCTGTGGGGGGACTGCCTTCATTTGTGGGGGGGCTACCTTCATTTGTGGAGGGGGGCTACCTTCATTTGTGGAGGGGGGCTACCTTCATCTGTTGAGGCCTTACCACATCTGGTGGCAGGCAGCATGGCAAGTGACATTCCGTATCTGGTGGAAGGCGACATGGCAAGTGACATGCTCAAAGCTCCCACTGATTCTGCATTATGGTGGGTAGAACTATTTCATTTATTACTACAATGTAATAATAGAAATAATGCGCTGACAAATTGCCCGCGAAAAATCGCTTAGCCCCCGCGTGCCATCACCAACCTCCCCCTAATTGGGCCTTGGCACAATTTTTGTCCACTCAGGCGGTCCCCGGTGCCAAAAAGGTTGGGGAACACTGCTTTAGACAGCCTAGGGGAACTTTGCGTTCCTAGCCTGGCTGTTTCCTAGCTCCCTAACTATAATACACATTATCATAAATACAAACACATGACACCTTCACACAAGGGTCAATTAGCACAAGCAACAATGAAGGCCTCTTGAGCCCCCTAGGGAAAGAGAGCCCTGACTGATGGGGGCATGACCAGGTACTGGACAAGGCGGTGGCCATGGTGGGATTGGCTACTTGGGGGGTTGGGTTGGGCCCGAGCTCCGATAAAAGGGATCGCCCCAAGGAATTCTGGGTACTTTGGAAGCGCGCTGGGAAGAGCTGCCCACCCTCCCGCCCCTTTTGCTATGGTACGTCACAGCTTGCTGCGGTTTTCTTGACCTTGCCAGCAGGAAATGGCCGTAGTGGGCCATGCCCCTTTATGGACACCGGAAGTAGGCGGCCTGTCCAGCACTTATGGTAAGGACAGGCCCCTCCCCCCTTCCGGAATTGTGCTCACAGTAACACTGTGACTGGCACTGGTTACAAATGGTTTAAAGTTGTTATGTTTGCGTTAATAAAGCTGTGGCCTTGCCCTTTCCAACTTAATGGTCGTAAGAGTGTTTATTTATTGGATGAAGGGGCAAGGGGGGGGAAGGTTTATTTACATAAGTTTGTATTAAGGGGTACCTGGTAGCATTGCGCCTCAGCAGTCATGGGTGACAGAGAAGCCACGCTAGACTCATTTACATTATAGAAGACAACAGACAGATGGCTGGAGGTAATGACATCAGCATCTCCTTACAGTATATGTCCCAACAGTATGAATCAGTCACTCTTTCTAATATGGCATATACAGGGTTCCCAGAGTCTGTGTGTCTTGGGGGTAGCATGGACCTGAAGCCAAAGTAACACCACCTCAGGGGTCCCCAGGCATAAAGCTCACAAAAAGCACCGTTCCGCCAAATGCCAGGGCCCATAATCGCAAGGCAAGAGGCTAGCATTCAGTCCCCTCCAAAAGCCTCTGTCCCGGCTGAGTCTGTCACAGTGAGGCTGCATTGATGGGCACTGACCCTTATTTTGCGTCATAGTTCGGGGAATTTTTTTTTTTTAAATAAAGGTGTGTGTTATACGTCCATAAATATGGTACTTACCTCTGACCCCTGCACTCAGTGGGTTACTTACTCTTGACCTGTGAGTTATTTACTGCTAACCTCTGCCATCTTGCTTATTTTTGACTCCTGGCGCCATTAGCCCTATCTCCAATCCTCCCGCCCCTGCCCCACCCCCATGAAAAGTGGGCATGGTTATTAGGCGCCCCCAGATTTAATTTTGAAATTCTGGTCATCTTATGCATGCATTGCTCAACCATGGCACCTTGCACTCACAGTGTATGGTTGCAGAATTTGATGCCAAAGTCAGAAAACTGAAGAGGAAAATGACCCAGCTAGTCACATGAAGAAGACTTTAGAAAATGGTAAAAGGGAAAAAAAATATAACATACAGATGGTGAAGGGCCCCAAAAGGAGGGAGAGAAAGCTTGACCTGGGCTTTAAAGCGGAAGTAAAGCCTGAAAACAAAAAAATCGCCACCACGTTTTTAGACCTATAAAATGACTGCAGCACATGTACAGCACAGTGTACAGTCCTGTCATCTTACGGCTGCCAGGAATAAAACCGGATGCTGACAATGTATTTCCAGCAGACATGCTCAGTGGTGCAGTGAGTAACACTTTTGCCTAGCAGCAAAAGGTTCGCTGGTTCGAATCCCAACCACGACACCATCTGCCTGGAGTTTGCATGTTCTCCCTGTGTCTGCGTGGGTTTCCTCCGGGTACTCCGGTTTCCTCCCACACTCCAAAGACATGCTGGTAGGTAAATTGGATCTCTTCCAAATTGGCCCAGTATATATGTATTTATGTGTGTATGACTGTGTGTCCCTAGCGTGTCATGATCCTACGGGGTAAAAATGACCGCTGGAAAAAGCGCCCAGAGGCGATTCAGTTCGCATGAGTTGCGCTATACAAGTCATTCATTCATTCAGGAGTTACATCAATCTTTATAAACAGAAGGCCAGTTTATTGTCCTTTAGACTTTAGGGGAGCCAGACTGTGGCCAGAGGGAGTAGAAATGCCCCAGAGTCGTGGGGGTAAACAGTGCCCCATCATTTTTATCAGTGGGAGGAATAGTGCTCATCATTGCTATGAGTGGGGGGGGGGGGGGGAAACAGTGTCCCATCATTGCCATGAGTGGGAAAAAATAGTGCCCCATCATTGCCATGGGTGGGAAAATAGTGCCCCATCATTGCTATTAGTGGGGAAAAATAGTGCCCTATCATTGCCATGAGTGGGGGGAAAAAGTGTCCCAGCATTGCTATGAGTGGGGGGGGGGGAATAGTGCCCCAGCATTGCCATGGAGTAGGGAAAAAAAATAGTACCCCATCATTGCTATGAGTGGGGGGAAAATAGTTCCCCATCATTGCCATCAGTGGAAGGAATAGTGCCCCATCATTGCCATTGGTGGGAGGAATAGTGCCCAATCATTGCCATTGGTGGGAGGAATAGTGCCCAGTGCCCAATCATTGCTTTCAGTGGGAGGAATAATTCTCCATTATTAGTAGGTGGAACAATGCCTTATTGCTGGCGTGGGAGGAATTGTGCTCCATCATTGGTGGCAGTGTAAGGAATAGTGCCCCATCATTGCCATCGATGTGAGGAATAGTGCCCCAGAGGTCTTATTGCAATTAGTTCTAGTTTTTGTTATTTTACATGACAGACTTCTGCACCTTATCAGATCTAACCTACAACTGAAATGCCAACTATTTTCTTCTCATCTTTCATACCTTTTCACAGTTTGTGCCCCTTTGTTCTGGATGGAGGGAGCAGGGCTGTGTGTGTCACATGGAGATATTGCACAATTTATTTGGACAATTGTACATTTTGTGACATTACAAGTCCCGTGAGTCACCAGGAGTCATTGCATGGTTACAGAATGTGTAACTCAAGTGACATCAGCCTCTTGATGAGATGGAATCTTTACCCCGAGGACACAGAGATAGTGAATGTGTTTGCTTCCCTCGTACAATAATAATAAAAAGAGTAACGGTTTCTAAACAGCCAAGGGCAGTCAGAAGCATTATTACATAGCGCAGGCTGAAAAAGAAATCTTCGGGTGTTTTAGATTTCTTTTAATAAAGGCCACCTACACCCAAAAACTGATATCCGTTTTGATGGCCATTGGTAGGATAGGTTGAGTCACCCAGCGGCGTCCATCTCTGCAGGACTCTCATGGCAACTAAGGATGATCTCCAGCGTGTTCTCATAGTACATGTGCAGAGCCCGCCAGGAAGTCTGCACGGCGCTGTGCTAATCACAGCCAGGGAGACATTTCCCGATGCTCGGCTGCAGAGATCAGGAAATGTCTCCCTGGCTGTGATTAGCGCAGCGCTGTGCAGACTTCCTGGCGGGCTCTGCACGTGTACCGTGCGAACATGCTGGAGCTCATCCTTAGTGGCAACATCCATCTTTGGAAGGTTGCCTTTCCACCTATTCCATGAAGCTGTAATTGAGGCCTGACCCCTTCACAGCTGGCTTTTTCAGTTATTGGAGAGTCCTTCAGTGCGACACCATCTTTTGGCAACAGTAAAACCATTAACTGCAGTTCTGGTAGGTATGTTCAGTTATTTGAGCCAGTGTGAAATTGTGATTAAAGTGACACTAAAGGTTCAGACAACAAACGTGTCATACTTCCCTCCACTGTGCAGCTCGTTTTGCACAGAGTGGCCTCGAACCACCTGTTCTGTGGTCCTACGGCAGCTCAGCGGCTCCTCCCCGCATTAGATAACCCCCTCTGGAAAGCTCTCTCCCGAGGGGGTTACCTTGCGGGCGCACTCCTGAGTCATACACTCGGCGTCCATAGACACATCGTTGGATTTGATTGACAGCAGCGGGAGCCAATGGCTGCGCTGCTATCAATCTATCCAAGGAAAGCCGGGACTCCGTGGAGAGAAGGACAGCGGGGATGCACCCACAGAAATTCTGGGCTCAGGCAAGTAAAACAGGGGGGACGGACACTGCAAGGTGTTTTTTCACCTTCATGCATAGGATGCATGAAGGTGAAAAAACACGAAGGTTTACATCCCCTTTAAACTTACCAGAAAATTTCAAAGTGGAAATAGCAGTCCTGAATGGAGCTCGCCTCTAATAATGCACTATTTCATGACCCACTTTTTGCCTATCTTGCAAGGTAAATTAACAAAACTACATCCAGCTCCAGAATACACCCCAGACAAGAAGGAAGGAAGGAAAGAAAAAAAAAGAAAAAGGAAGAAAGAAAAAAGAAGAAAGGAAAAGAAAAAGAAACAAAAAGGAAAACAAAAAGAAAGAAAAAGAAAGAAAAAGAAAAAAAAAAGAAAAAAAGAAAAGAAAAAGTAAAGAAAAAGAAAAAAAGAATAGAAAAAGAGAAAAGAAAAAGAAAAGAAAGAAAAGAAAGAAAAGAAAAAGAAAGAAGAAAGGAAAAGGAAAAAAGAAAGGAATACGTATTGACCAGAGCCATGGGTGCTCAACCTGTGGCTCTCCAGCTGTTGCAGAACTTCAAGTCCCATCATGCCTCTGCCTTTGGGAGTCATGCTTGTAACAGTCAGTAGCTTGCAATGCCTCATGGGAATTGTAGTTCTGAAACAGCTGGAGAGCCACAGGTTGAGCACCCATGGACAGTTCATGAAAAAACTGTATAGACCAGATAGTGGTGGCGATGGCAAGAATTCCAGAATACACCAACACAGGAAATGTTCAGACCAGACAGTGGCAATGGCAAGAGCTCCAAAATATACTCCTACACCGGTAATGAAGTAAACATTTAGATTAGACAGTGGCAAAGGCAAGAGCTCCAAAATCCACTCCTAAACATGTAAGAGACTGTGTAGACCAGATAGTGGCAATAGCAAGAGCTCCAGAATACACTATGACGGGAGTCACTTTGGGCAGGGGGGCCCATGGAACCCAGATTACGGTACTTTAGAGAGGTCGGTAACTCCTTGTCCAGCTCCCCCCAGCCTCTCCTATGTGCAAGTTATCCTGTGTCTATTAGGGGCACCAAGAACCTCAGTCGGGTTTGCACTAACCAGGCTCACAGTACAACCAAACGAGGCTCAGCATTTAGTGTTACCCCTGTTATCTTGTATACATGGTTTGTGTTGAAATAATGAAGGGGCTCTTTCACTTGGCACAGTAATATTTCTGAACAACCCCCCTCAAGAAATATATGAAGACATATGAACTCCACCTTCAGACTGCAGGAATATTGTATAAGCTTGATCTCCGACTTTTTACCAGATCGTTGTAGGTGGGGGGTTTGTTAAGTGTTAATTGTTAAAGCGGGAGTTCACCCGAATTTTTTTCTTTTTTAACATTAGATTGATGGTCATTTTGTCAAGGGGAATCGGGTGTTTTTTTTAAAATCTAAGCAGTACTTACAGTTTTAGAGAGCGATCTTCTCCGCCGCTTCCTGGTATGGTCTTCGGGACTGGGCTTTCCTATTTGATTGACAGTCTTACGACAGGCTTCCGATAGTCGCATACATCGCGTCACGAGTAGCCGAAAGAAGCCGAACGTCGGTGCGGCTCTATACGGCGCCTGCGCACCGACATTCGGCTACTTTCGGAAAATCGTGACGCGATGTATGCGACCGTCGGAAGCCTGTCAATCAAATAGGAACTCCCAATCCCGCAGCCCATACCCGGAAGCGGCGGAGAAGATCGATCTCTAAAACGGTAAGTACTGCTTCGATTTAAAAAAAAAACATCCGATTCCCCTTCACAAAACGAGCCTCAATCTAATGTTAAAAATTAACTTTTTGGGTGAACCTCCACTTTAAGTGGCTGTATCCCATTGTGCTTATGTTTGTCTGCCTTTGGAGCAACCTATTATGGGATGTATATGTGGATTAGCTGCTAAAGGGGAGAGAGGGGGGGATTGCTCGTGTAGCCCCTCCGGGAGTCGGTCTGTGTGTCTTTGGTTACTGAATGTAGTTTACCCCGCCCTTTGTCATTATGCAAACAAAAGGGGGGTGTCCCCTGAATGTATATCTTTGTGCCTGTGTTTCAATAAACAGTCTTACCACCCTACATCAATGTCTCGACAAGTGACTGGGTGGGCTAAGGGATCATGCTGGTACTGGGCAAGTGAAGCTTATATGGCGGACATACTCCTATGCGGACCTGGGATCCCGGTGGTGGCTTAAACATGTTCACAGCAAGGAAGCCCAATCCCCACTGCTACCACCAATGTGACGGACCCTGTACTTTTATATTAAAGACAACGTAACATGAAGTACTAAAGACACACAAAAAAGGTGGATAGAACACCCAAAACTCCCAGAACAGGGTTGCTGGGAGATCTTACTTTTGGAGAATCAAAGACCTATAAGATGCCAGCCAGGGGTGGACTCAACCCACCAGGCTCCATTCATGTTATTTTGGGGAATGGATCCTTTAAGAGCAAGACAAATGATTAAATAAGACCACTAGAGATAAGTATTACAGACTGATTTAAAGTGCCAGGCATAACTGCCTGATGTAGACTAGATAATAAATAATTGTATCATTTTTCTCCTCGATGCAATGAATGTCTGCAGCTTTGAGCAGACCCTGCCACTTCTCATATGTCTCCGGAATACGGCTGTAGATTGGAGCAATAAAATATAAAGGAGATGGAATTAAATGGTAAGCGGACACCCTGAAGGAAGCAATAGATTTTGCGTTTCCATCCACCTGCCATCTTTGTTTACGAACCTATGTGTCACTGTTTATGGTGTCGATGATTAACTGATGGATGGATGGGCCCATATCTGCATAACAGTTTCCTTTTCCAATAGAAATGGGCAGTTGCTATAGAGAAAGGATGATTGCTGCCATCAACACTTTGCAATGGAATGGTAGATTTGGAAGCAACATCTAGCAAAATCTGTAATCCCTGCCCATAAAAAAAAAATTTTTTTAGTTTAGTTATGGATGGAGTAGGGATTGTTTAATCCCTTCTTGTCCAACTCCGCCATCCCTTTAATTGGGTCCTTATGCCTAGGGGGTGGGACACACACCCTGATCACATAAGTACTGTTGGGGAGATTCACATACAATGGCCTAAAATTAGGACGGCCTAGCCTAGTCTTTTTAGGCTACACCGCCTTAAATTATTTAGGCTTTTAGTGATTCTCAAACCACTTACCTTCAAATTTTCGGCGGCGTAGCCTAAAACGAGCGGGCGTAAGCGCGCCTAATTCAAATGACTGGGAGGGGGGCGTGAAGTATGGAAATGAGGCTTGACCTCACGTTTTTTGACGTTTTTTTACACTGCGCATGCGCCGGGCAACTACATTTCCCAGTGCGCATTGCGGCTAAGTATGCCGTATGGGCCTATTGATTTTGACGCGTATGTAAACGATGTAAATCCCGATTCGCGGATGACTTGCGCAAACGACGTAAAAAATGCGAACCTCGCGGTGGGAACGGCGGCCATACTTAACATTGTTATTCCACCTCATAGGTGGAATAACTTAAGGCGGCCTATCGCGTACGGAAACGACGTTAATCGACTGCGGCGGGCTCGCGTTCGTTCGGGAATCGTCGTAAATTCTCATTTACATAATCTAGGCCGGCCGCAATGTAAGCGCCACCTAGCGGTAAGCCAAAACATTGCAATCTAAAATAGGACGGCGCAAGCCATCCTATCTTAGATATGTTTAAGTGTATCTCTGTTAGAGAATACACTTAAACATAGGTCGGCATAGATTCAGAGTTAGGTCGGCTTATCTGTAGATAAGCCGGCCTAACTCTTTGTGAATCTACCTATGTGATTGGCTGTCACATTGTCTCATTATTGAAAGCCCATCCCGCCAGCTCCTGATTATGACTAGAGACCAATAGCTAGATTCAGGTAGAGTTAGGTCGGCGTATCAGTAGATACGCCGACCTAACTCGGAATCTGCGCCGACCTAAGTTTAATTGTATTATCAAACAGAGATACACTTAAACCTATCTAAGATAGGACGGCTTGCGCCGTCCTATCTTAGGGTGCAATATTTAGGCTGGCCGCTAGGTGGCGCTTCCATTGCGGTTGGCGTAGAATATGTAAATCACTAGATACGCCTATTCACGAACGTACGTCCGCCTGTCGCAGTAAATTTTACGTCGTTTCCATAAGAGATAGGCCGCCTAAAGATAAAGCTGCCCCTAGGAGGCGTAGTCAATGTTAAGTATGGCCGCCGTTCCCGCTTCGAAATTCGAAAATTTTACGTCGTTTGCGTAAGTCGTCCGTGACTAGGGATTTACGTCGTTTACGTCCAAGTTGAAATCAATAGGCCCGTGCGGCGTACTTAGCCGCAATGCACACTGGGAAATGTAGGTGGACATACGCCGTTCTAAAAAAACTTCAATCACGTCAGGTCAAGCCCCATTAACATAAAACACGCCCCCTCAGATAAATTTGAATTAGGCGCCATTACGCCCGCCCGCTTTAGGCTACGCCACCGTAACTTAGCAGGCAAGTACTTTGAGAATCAAGTACTTGCCTCGCTAACTTACGGCGGCGTAGCCTAAACACGCTAAGCTACGCCGCCGCAAAGTTAGGACACCCTACGTGAATCTAGCTACAAGAGTTGTCTATGACTGATCGGTCCCTGTGCTGGGGGTGTTCAGTGATCGTGCTGTCACCACAGAAACCTTGGCTATCCATGGATGTGTGAGACATGTTGGCATTAAAGCCTACCCTCATCACCACCCACATATGCGTTACGTACTTATATCAGTTTTCAGAATGTTAAATTTTGTAATAAATACTTAAATAACATACATGTTATACTTGCCTCCACTGTGCAGTTAATTTTGGACAGAGTGGCCCTGATCCTCCTGTTCTGGGGTCCCTCAGTGGCTCCTCCCCGCAATAGATAACTCCCTCTGGGAAGCTCTATCCTGAGGGGGTTACCTTGTGGGCTTTCTCCAGTTTAATACAAATTGGCGTTCATAGAGGCTGAGTGTATGACTCAGCCCCGGCGGCCACGTTATTGGATTTGATTGACAGCATCGGGAGCCAATGGCTGCACTGCTAACAATCTATCCAATCAACGCCGAGACTCCATGGAGAAGAGGATGCCGAGGGAAGAGCAGAGCAGGTGAACGGGCTCAGGTAAGTAAAACGGGGGGGCTGGGGGCCAGTGAAAGCCAGGTGTTTTTTAATTTTAATGCATAGGATGCATTAAGGTGGAAAAAAAAAGACACAAACCTTTACAACGGGGGACAGATGCAGCATCCGAGCAATGCTGTATCCACCTAAGGGTGATCAAAATCTGCCAAACACTTGTTTCTCACAGCTCCCTGAGCAGAGAGCTGGTGGTGGTCAGTCACCGGCTCTCTGCTATGCCCTCTGAGCTCACTTGGGTGCAGAGCTGTGGATTGGGTGGGAGCAGCCGGCTCAGCCGCTTAGCAGCTTAGCAGCTTGCCGAGAGGCTGAGCTTGGTGCCGGTCCAGTCATGTGAGTGGATCCCAACCATATGGTCACAATCTTTCCGGAGGCGGGACCTGCTCTGTGATGGTAACCGACAGTGGGCTTCAGCTGTTGCTAAAAACTGGTCACAGGAGTGCAGTAGGAGTACAACCAAACAAGCTATGGCTGCACTTTTCCCTTTAAGGCAGCCAAAGGTGTAAGGCAAGGCGTTGGGGTGCCATTCAGAATAAATGACACAGCACTGCATAAAAACAGAAAAAAAATGCATGTAGCGTGCGTTGTATTACTACATTACTATAGTGTGAATGGTGTAAATGGGAAGTATTACTGCACTAGCCCAATAAGTGACAAAAATAAAGGATTATGCGAGATGTAGCGCTAAGAATATTGTACAATAAACTATGTACCAATAATTTATAAATTATAACTTTGTGATGAAAGTCTCTCTCTCTGTGATGGTCCATTTTCAGCCCCAGGACCACGTTGGCCCGAGGCTGAAATTCCGCCAGGAAGGCCCAGTTGTCTTGACTGGGGCCTGCACTTTGAAGGTGATCCTGTGCCGTCTGTCCTGCGGGAGGAAGCCACTCAATGAAGGAAACCTGGAGAGGACCAAGCGGAAGGCTGGTATCTCGGGAGAGGCCTGGTAACTTTATTGGAGGATGCACCGTATTCTATGATGCCTTCCAGTGTTGCCGGGTCGGCTTAAAGGCTTTAAACTGTACAGCTGGACATCCGGGTACTAAATCCTGTGGCGGAGGATTCTGGTACAGTTTATTTCTACTTTCAAAGAAAGGTCTGTGGCAGAGACTGTATTCTTTTTTTTTGTCTGTGAGTCATCCCGGCTGCTGGGCCGGTGGGAGGGGCCTATCCGTGTGGGCAATACCCACTCTGAGGAAAGTGGCGAGTGTGACTTTTGAAACGTAGAAGTTCCCCAGTGATCTGCATTGTGTGCCTGAACCTTCCCCTGACCTTCCATTCTCTACCCATACAAGTTTGTGTGAAAGTAAAAACCTGACAGAAAAGGGATTTACAACTTGTGTGGACATTGAAGTTTCTCAGACTCTCATCTCATCCCCTAGACAACGAAGAGCGAGGTAACGTGCAAGACCCAAAACTAAACCAGCAGCTCCTACGGGGGTAGTGCTACGTGTGTGTGTTATGTATATGTATTTACACATGCACACAAAGTCTAAACGGTGAAAGAATTCCAACGTAAGCATATAAAGTCCACCATGACATGGTTGTTTCTCAGAAGTAAAATACAATGGCTTTGACAAGCATGTAGAACATCAGGGATAATGTATCATCCAACGAAAATGAGGAGTATGTACTCTTACCAGAAACGGTAGACTTTGAGTGTCAGCGACGACGAGTCAATCAAGCAGGGGTGCCCAAATCGGCAGATCTCCAAACAATCAAAGAAACTCATGTGTAGCACCTGGCTACTTTCATAGCAGGTGCTGCTGTAAATTCAAAGAGTTAGTTGCCTCTGACCATATTTATTTGGTTAAATTTAGGGCCTCTGTTCCAGCTCTGGCTGTACTGTGCCCACTGTTGTCTGGGAAACCCCACCCCCAGACGGCAGGTGGCAGAGGTGGGGTCAGGGTGGTGTGGATGCTTCTCCTCGGCAGCCAATCAGGAGGGTTGATTGCCTTGCTGTGCATGCTGGGGGGTGGTATTTAGGGGGAAGATGCCATTGGTTAGGGTAGTCGTCCTTGCCGGCATCCGCCTGAGCAGTTGTCCCACCACCCCCGTGTGTGGCCCTCCTGGCCGGGGGGTGTGTTGGAGTGTTCCTGGCTCTGGGACGTTGGTTCAGAGCAACTGATCTACCTTGTGGGCCCGGTGTGTAGACTGGGTCTGCGAGTGACAAGTGGTCCGGTGCTGCCATCCCGAGGGAGAAAGCCGACCGATGAAGAACCTGTCTGGGGGAATACCGAGCACGAGACTGGTATCTCAGGAGATGCCTGTTGCTTCATCGAGGGACACATAGTTTCTGAAAGGCTGAATGATGGTCGCCTATCAGTCTCGAAATTACTAAAGCTGTTTGGAGGAGATCCGGGTGCTAAATCCAGTTTGAGATGGATTTCGGAATGAGAATGTCTCCACCCTTTGGGAAAGTCTGTGGCAGGGACTTTTGCTAAAGCTCCGAGTGACACCTTGGCTGCTAGGCTGGTGAGAGGCAGATCCAGGTGCACTATACCCACTCTGGCTAGAGTGGCGACTAAAGTTGTCGTTGGAAGCAGGACTGTTTCCAGAAACCAGTTATACCTGAATCCGCCATCTTCCATTTCTTCTATCCCTTCACCTACTACTATTTTTCTACAATTTTACCCCGTTGGGTAATAAAGCACAGAAAATACATCGACAGTGTGGACATTAACTTTATTACAGCTCTCATCCGGTACCCTAGACAGCGGAAAATTAGAGGTAACATGCCACCCAAAAAAAACAGCAGCTCCTTTGGGGGTAGTGCTACACCAGAAACTCCAAGAGTGCCTCTAGAGCAGTGGTTCTCAATGTTTCTAGTCCCGTGACCCCTTGATAAAATTTCCCAAGTTGTGGGGACCCCCAACAGTAAAATTATTTTCCTATCGTAGGTTGTCGGCACCCAAGGTAAGACAAGTAAATTGATCCCCTAACCCACAGACATTTGGCGCTCCCTGAGTCCCTTCCACTCGTACAGTAAAACCCCTTATAGTACATTTTAGGATGTACCACTCTCTTTGTTCTCCTTTCTTTCCCTTTTATCTATCTCTCTCCTCATTTCTTGTTTGTTTTCACCATCCCTCTCTAGCCGTCTTTCTTGTTCTCTTATTCTTTCTCTCCCTTTTTTTGTTCCTCCCCCTCTTTTCCTTTCCCTTCCATGTATTCTCTATTTGTATTCCTTCTCTTACTCCCTGGTGGGGAGTATGGGATCAGTGACAGTGCTGGCGGGGAGTTTGGATCAGTGGCAGTGCTGGTGGGAAGTTGGGATCAGTGGCAGTGCTGGTGGGAAGTTGGGATCACTGGCAGTGCTGGCGGGGAGTTGGGATCAGTGGCAGTGCTGGCGGGGAGTTGGGATCAGTGGCAGTGCTGGTGGGAAGTTGGGATCAGTGGCAGTGCTGGTGGGGAGTTAGGTGCTCTTGATCAAGGTCATCTGCTGATCTGAGAACTGTAGTGGGGACTTTTAAAGGCAACTCTAATCACAGGTAGTGTTACTCACTGTGTCTCCGACTTTGTGGTCTCTCGTAGCAGTGACACCTATGCTGAAATCAGCAAAAAGGGTCTCCTCCAGCCCCTCCCACTTCACATTCCTCACCAGTCAGCTGACCTTTAGTCCCCTGCCCCCCCAGCTATGTCGTGAACTGAATGGGCGGCTGTGAAGAGGCTGAATGGCGGCCCGGGCTACAGGAACAGCCCAGGTTTTGGTGACCCCTGACAAATCCTCAATTGACACCCAAGGGAGTCCCGACCCCCAGGTTGAGAACCACTGCTCTAGAGGATCATACAGGTAACCACCAAGCTGGAATTCAGATGACCAAACTGGACAGCCAAAAAACTAATTTGGGAGGGTATGGAAAGATAAAAATGCCTCCATATATAGTGTAGGTCAAAGAGGGTTTTTTTTATTTAAAAAAAACCCCCAACATACATGAATAATAAAAACTGATCAGAGTCAAAAGCAATGTGGGGAGCAGTAAGTCAAGCACAACGCGTTTCATCCTAATGGACTTCAACTGGGGCAAGTATCTTTGCACATATCTTTGGCTGCATGTACTTTTTTACTGAAAGTAAACCCCGCGTCTACTTTATCATATTCTTTTTCCACTGCTCAAGTATACCTATTTTATAGAATATCATTTTTTTTTTTTTACCACTCTTTAAAACCATTGTGGCTTTTGAAGCCAATAGATACAATTTTAAATGCAAACTACTTTCTAATTCAGTTGCATACATTTGCTACAGGTTGATTTTGCTCCGACCTTCTGATGCAATACTATAAAGTATCTGGCTTTGTTTACACAGCATCAGTGGCGGTTCGTCCATAGAGGGCGCTGGAGCGCCGCCCCCTCTGGCTCACACCGCCACTGAGTCGAATAACATAGATTCATGCAGTGCACGAATCTATGTTATTATCGCCGCTGCCGCTGTTCTATTCAGATGGTTGGCGCTCATGTCCGGCCATCTGAATAACGGCAGCTGGTTGGCTGTACGGAAGTGCCTATCAGAGCCACTGGGACTAGGTAGAAGATATCGAGGGAGCGTGGAGAGAGGATGGCTGACCCGAGAAAGGTAAGTGTCGGGAGACAGGGGGGGGGGGGAAGCAATCTGGCGTTTTTTGAGGGGGCACAATGTCATGGCACAGTGGCGACAATTAATGGGCACAGTGGCTGCGTTTGGTATGGCACAGTGGCGACAATTGATGGGCACAGTGGCGACAATGACATGGCACAGTGGCGACAATTGATGGGCACAGTGGCGACAATGGCATTGTACAGTGGCTGCGTTTGGCATGGCACAGTGGGGACAATTGATGGGTACAGTGACGACAATGGCATGGTACAGTGGAGACAATAGCATGGCACAGTGGCAACAATGGCATGGCACAGTGGCGACAATGGCATGGCACAGTGGCTGCATTTGGCATGGCACAGTGGCGACAATTGATGGCACAGTGGCTGCGTTTGGCATGGCACAGTGGCGACAATTGATGGCACATTGGCTGCGTTTGATGGCATGGCACAGTGGGGACAATTTTATGGCACAGTGGCGACTATTTTATGGCACAGTGGCCACGTTTGATGGGCACAGTGGGGGCAATTGATGGGTACAGTGAGGCTGCAATTGATGTTTTTTTTTTTTTTTCATTTGTTTGCGCCCCCTCAAAAATTTTGAGCACCAGCCGCCACTGCACAGCATCAGCAAGTGTATGGAAAGGATTTGAAAGAGCTGGTATGTATAACACCATCGTATTTATTCTTTTTTTAATACCATTGTCTTAAATCGCATACATTTTGGAGGCTACCCCTGTGCTGGAAATCACGCCCTCGATCGGGTTTCTATTTAGGATGTTTTTGTTTGCAGCAATATTGGAACACGCACCACACACTATGTGAAGCCACAATAGCTGAAATCTAACAAGTTGTTTTGATGGAAGGACACACATAGACACTCTGCTAGGAATGGATTAGAGCACAGGTATCAGGTGACTGCTCCTGCTAACAGCTCCAATGGGTACATTAATACTTTATTAGAGCACCGTGAAGTGAATTTATCTCCCGTCTGCTAAATGGTGCAGAATAAAGTTTCACGGAGCCGAGAGAAAGTGCTGTGTGCTTCCGCAATGAGACGGTCAACACCATCTGCCAACGGGGTCCATTCCCTCTATGAGAGAGAGAGCAGGGTACACACCGCTCCAAAGCAACCTGCGAGATCCCATATACTAAGAAGACCTGGGTGCTCGCCTGGTCCGCAGCCAGAAAAGTCCAAGGAAAAATTAAGTGTCAGCTCATCCAGGAATTAAAATTGATGACTTTTTGGAACTCCATAAAAAAGATGAAACATTACACACAAACGACCCAAAGGAGCTCAGACACGTTTCACACAAACACGCTTACTTATTACTAGTTGTCCCAGGTGTGCATAGAAAATAGGAGCAAAGCTGCGCCATAAACAATAAACTATATTAATAGTGATTGCCAGAAGTGTATGTGTGTCAAGTCCATATATAGGGAATAACGACCACGGGACACCCTTGAATCAGAACCAGTCTATATTGTGAGGTTGATAACCAGCTGTTAACACAGATCTCAGAGTAGGAGATTTCATCAAACAAATTCCCAGGCAAAATTCACACCACCAAAGTGACTGGATACATAAAATTAGTGAACCCTTCACCGGTAATAAGAGGCTGCTTACCAGAGGGCAAGCACAAAAGAGCAGATGGCTATAGCCCAGTTGCGGCCTTTGGTATTCACAGGATCACTCAGGGACAGATCTCAGGAACCGCTCATATGGTATCACCATCCGATACATCTAGTGAGAGAGTAAAGAAGAAATGCACCATAGCGTAACTCCGTATCAATGGCTGTTTAATAAAACAGTAGATATACTTACAAACATAGAAGTAAAAACAGCATTTAAAAATCGAACATAGCCGGCCAGGATACAAGGAGCCCTCCTCCTCTGCGTGGTGACGTCACTGCGCGTCCTCCCAGACGCGTTTCGTCATCAACAGGACGTTATCAATGGGGGGTCTCAATGCTCTCTTAAAACCAGGCGTCTGCAGGTAGGGTCAATCAGAGACCAGGGGAGTAACCCACTCACCTGTCATGAAAAAAAACCACACTCCTCAAAAAACAGGTCAATGCAAGTAAGCAAAGCACATACGTACAGTTGTGCTTACAAGTTTACATACCCTGTTAGAATTTATGATTTCTTGGCCATTTTTGAGGGAATATGAATGATAACACCAACGCTGTATCCTGGACTAGGCCAACAAGGCCCAGGCCTAGGGCAGCACGGAAAAATTCCCCGCCGGCTTGTGCAACACTGTTCGTGTAACACAAGCTGCTTCTAATTTTGGACTGTCCAATCAGCCTTGACCACAAACCTTCCTCACTGTGCTATATATGTTTTCTGCTGTACCATTGGCATGGTTATATCTTCTTAGTCCTCTCCAAAAAAAAAAAGAAGAAATTTGTGCTTAAAGTAGAACCATAGGCAACACTTTTTTTTTTCATTTTGGATAGAGTAAGGGAGGGTTATAGCCCGTCAGTTTATTTTTTACCATCCCTGTCCCATTGCAGAGATTTCCCTTCACTTCCTGCCCCCATAGCCAAACAGGAAGTGAGAGGAAATCTATGCAAATTAAAGGAATCCATTAACTTTTTGATTTAACAAATATCACTATATATTTTTTTTCCTTAGTTTAGGCCGATATGTATTCTTCTCCATATTTTTGGTTAAAAAAAAAAAATCACAATAAGCATATATCGATTGGTTTACGCAAAAGTTATAGCGTCTACAAAATTGGGGAACGATTTATGGCATTTACATTTTTTTACTACTGTGTTTCCCCGAAAGTAATGCCGCGTATACACGATCATTTTTCGGCATGTCCAAAAAACAACGTTTTTCCAACTTCATCATTAAAAACGATGTTGCCCACACACCATCGTTTTTGAAAAATGATGAACAAAGCGCGGTGACGTACAACACGTACGACGGCACTCTAAAGGGGAAGTTCCATTCGCCTTTGGGCTGCTTTTAGCTGATTCCTTGTTATTAAAAAACGATTTGCGCTTTTTTGTCTGTTACAGCGTGATGAATGTGCTTACTCCATTATGAATGGTAGTTTTACTTGAATGAGCGCTCCCGTCTCATAACTTGCTTCTGGGCATGCGCGGGTTTTTGCGCGGGTTTTTGCCCACACATGATCATTTTTAACACGAAAAACGACATTTTAAAAAACTACGTGAAAAAATGCAGCATGTTCGAAAAACGATGTGAAGCCCACACACGATCAAGTTAAATGACGTTTTTAAAAACGTATTTTTTTATGCCGAAAAATGATCGTGTGTACGCGGCATTAGGCATCCGCCGAAAATAACACCTGCTTACAGTTTTGCCTCTTGCTGAAATATAAGGCATTCCCTCCGAAAATAAGACCTTCCCGATAATAGGGCCTCCTCCGAACATAAGGCATCCTGATAAAAAGGCTCACCGAAGCTCACTATTGGCCGCAGCGTAGACGGAGCAGACAGGAAGTGCGTGGTCTCTTTTCATCAGAGAGCCCGCCGCCAGGACAAGCGGACGCCTGCTGCTCGCTCTGCCCTGACGGAGTCTGATCGACTCACAATTAGACAGTGAGTAGCGCAGATCAGGAGTCGGGCACATTGTATGGACACACAGGGGTGACTGAGGTAGGGGGGAAATGTCTGATAAAGTGGTGGGGGGGGGGGATGTCTGGTGAAGGTGTCCACTGGCACAGGGGTGGGGGGAGGGGGATCACTTAAAATGACACAGAAGGGCCAGAGGGGGGAATCAAAATGACACAGGAGGATCAGAAGGGGGAAACAAAATGACACAGGAGGATCAGAAATAAGACATCCCCTGAAAATAAGACCCAGTGCATCTTTGGGAGCAAAAAATATAAGACACTGGCCCGGATTCAGAAAGAAGCTACGACGGCGTATCTCCAGATACGCCGTTGTAACTCCGAATGCGGGTCGCCGCAACTCGGCGCCTGATTCATAGTTGATTCGTATCTTACGTATTGAGTGCATATTTACGCTGGCTGCTAGGTGGCGATTCCGTAGATTTACGCGTCAAATATGGTAATGAGCTCGATACGCCGATTCAGAAACGTACTCGCGCCCGGTGCATTTTTTTACGTCGTTTACGTAAGGCTTTTATCGGCGTATAGTTACCCCTGCTCTGAGGCATAGCCAATGTTAGGTATGGACGTCGGGGCCAGCGTCGAATTTTGCGTCGTTTGAGTAAGTCGTACGCGAATAGGGCTGTGCGTAAGTTACGTTCACGTCTAAAGCAATGACTATTTGCGGCGTAATTTGGAGCATGCGCACTGGGATACTTTCACGGACGGCGCATGCGCCGTTCGTTAGTAACGTCAATTACATGGGGTCACGACTGTTTGGCATACAACACGCCCCCTACCAGCCTATTTTGAATTACGCGGGCTTACACCGGCCCATATACGCTACGCCGCCGTAACTTTGGGCGCAAGTTCTTTCTGAATACAGGACTTGCCTCTCAAAGTTACGGCGGCGTAGCGTATATGAGATACGCTACGCCCGCCTAAACTTACGGCAATCTTTCTGAATCCGGGCCAATGTCTTATTTTCGGGGAAACAGGGTAGTAATGGCGGCGATCTGCGATTTTTATTGTGACTGTGACTATGCGACGGACATATCGGACACTTTTGACACATTTTTGGGACCATTCACGCTTATTCAGCGATTAGTGCTATTAAACTGCATTGATTACTGTGTAAATATGACTGGCAGGGAAGGGGTTAACACTAGGGGGCGATCAAGGGGTTAAATATGTTCCCTAGGGAGTGATTCTAACTGTAGTGGGAGGAGACTGTGGGGACTGTACTGGGGGGACTGACTGTACTGGGAACACACCATCGGTCTTCTCTCCTCCGACAGGACGTGGATCTGTGCATTTATACAAACAGAGCCACGGTCCTGCTGTAATCGCAGCCGCGTGGGAATGTGCACCAGGTCCCGAGCGATGCCGTGCGCACCCCCTACATGGCCGGGAAGCCCAGGATGTCATGACGTCCACCGAGGATGGGAGATCCCTCCTGTTGATGTCATATGTACATGGGTGGGATGGGAAGTGGTTAAAGCAGGGCAAAAATGTGCAGCTGCCCAGGGCCCTGTCATTGTTGTGGGGCCCAAAGCAGCTGCCGCATACTTGCCAACTATCCCAATTTAAATTCCTTTGTCCCTTGAGGATTTAGTCCTGTGCTGTGTCCTGATATCTCAGTGTAAAGTTCTGTTACTAATGCTGCCCAGCTCTGCCCTATTATTGTGTACAGATGACTCAGCTGCAGACCCTGTGTTTACATGTAAATACCGGCATTGATATGTAAATCGTGGCATCATTCATATGTAAATAGGGACGGACTGGCAGCATGCTAATGTAAATAGAGGTGGTATTCATATGTATATCATGCCCCCGAGGTCATAGCCACCAATCGCCTTTATGCTGCCCACTGGGGAGGTAAAGGAGCATGCTTGAAGTCCTGCCTACAACTGTGATCATGTTCTGCAAAGGTAAGCAAATTGGTGTGGGGGGGGGGGGGGGTAGTGTGGGGTGTGCAGAGGTAGGAAGAGAAGGAATTGCAGTTTGGGTTGCACAGGTGAGCAAGGAGGGGGATGTATTGGAGGTAAGGAAGGTGGGTGCAAAGATAAGCAGAGGAGGCAGGTAGAGTTAAAGGGGATGGGGGTTAGAGTGGAGAGGATGGGGAAGGTTTGGGTTGCAGAGGTTAGCACTGGTTTTAGGATTGCACCGACAGGGTGGATACAGATGTAGGTCACATGTAGGGCAGCTCATTCATTTCAATAGGCTGCTCTATGCACTACATATGCGGAAGAAAATTCCCACACCCTTTTTCAAAAATCACACAGTGCCAAGGCACATGTCAGCAGTAGGGATGAGCTTCGAGTTCGAGTCAAACTCATGTTCGACTCGAACATTGCCTGTTTGGCGAACAACGAACAATTAGGGGTGTTCGCTGCAAATTCGCGGAACACCCTGTTAAAGTCTATGGGAGAAATCTAAAGTGTTAATTTTAAAGGCTAATATGCAAGTTATTGTCCTAAAAAGTGTTTGGAGACCTGGGTCCTGTCCCAGGAAACATGTATCAATGCAAAAAAAAAACGCCCCCTCTGACGCACCCTCGTACGTCACTGGGAAAGACCGGTCTTTCCCAGTGACGTACGAGGGTGCAGGGTCACGTGACGGGTGGCCGCTTCGCGAGTGGATTAACACCGCTGGATTTTTATTTATTTTTTCTATTAATAAAGGATTTTTTTCTACGGTGTCTGTGTATTTTTTTTTTAACTATTTACACTTCCTTCGTGAAATGGTAGAGGTACAGTGTACCCCATTACCAATTCACATAGGGGGGGCAGGATCTGGGGGTCTTCCAGATTCTGATAATCCCCCCGCCCGCAGACCCCCACAACCACTGGGCAAGGGTTGTGGGGATGAGGCCCTTGTCCCCATCAACATGGGGACATCCTCCCCATGTTGAGGGCATGTGGCCTGGTGCGGTTCAGGAGAGGGGGGGGCCGCACTCTGTCCCCCCTCTTTTCTGCGGCCGGCCAGGTTAACGTGCTCGGATAAGGGTCTGGTGTGGATTTTTGGGGGAACTCCAATCCATTATTTTTTTTAAATTTGGGGTGGAGTTCCCCTTAAAATCCACACCAGACCTGAAGGGTCTGGTATGGATATTTGGGGGGAACCCCACGTCTTTTTTTAATTGATGGCGGGGTTCCCCTTAATATCCATATCAGACCTGAAGGGCCTGTTAATGGAATTTGGGGGGATCCCCAGCTTTTTATTTTTTATGAATGAATCATCTCTGAATTGCCAGAGCCGACAATTCATTAGAGCCGCAAAGCCGGATTTAAATGCCTTTTTTTCTTGCAGAAATTACACTTTGTTCAGGGACAGTTCTATGTACGGGAAACATGCACTTTTTCACATGCTGACTTTACACCCCCCCCCCCCCCCGGTACGAAATTTAAAGTAATATTACACTTTTATTGTTTCACTTTTAGCATTATTAAGTTCACTGCTCCTGAAAAAACGGCCGTTTTTAAAACTTTTTTTTGCATTGATACATGTTTCCTGGGACAGGACCCAGGTCCCCAAACGCTTTTTAGGACAATAACTTGCATATTAGCCTTTAAAATTAACACTTTAGATTTCAAATGTTCGAGTCCCATAGACTTTAACGGGGTTCACACGAACATTTGGTGTGTTCGCAAGTTCTGATGCGAACCGAACAGGGGGGGTGTTCGGCTCATCCTTAGTCAGTAGATGTGTGAGGGTGTCATTCACGGCACAATTCATGGCACTGCTCTGTATCTGCTAAAAGACAGCATGTTTCTGTGTTATCAGGAAAGCGATTTTGCATGCGTTCGACACACACACACAAATGTAAACGCAGGCTAAATGTCTCATTTACATTGGTGGCCAGTGTAAACCTTCTCATTACATTGGTGCTTGGTGTAGAATTATTTCATTCACACTAGTGGCCAGTGTGAATTCCCCCCTTACATTGGTGGTTACTGTGAATGCTTCTATTACATTAGTGGTCAGTGTAAACCCCTATTAACCCCATTGGTTGGACAGTGTGACAACATAGCAGTCGTGGTGGGAACAATTGTTAACTCCAGACTTGACTATGCAAATGCCCTTTACCTCGGACTTCCAAAGTACCAAATCACTCGCCTGCAAGTCGTTCAGAATACAGCCGCGCGACTTGTGACTGGGAAAAAAACATGGGAATCAATCTCCCCATCACTGAGAAGCCTTCACTGGCTGCCAGTAAAAGACAGAATTACTTTCAAAGCACTCTGACGCATAAATGTATTCTGGGAAATGCCCCCCAATATCAATGCGAAAAACTAAAGGCTTACAACCCCAATCGTGCTCTGCGATTCTCCAACCAAAATCGACTCCAAATACCCAAAACCAGATACAAGTCCAAAGGAGAAAGAAGATTTGCTGTCCAAGGCCCTCGACTTTGGACTGCTTTACCAACCTCCATTCGGTTGGAGGAGAACCACTTAGCCTTTAGGAGAAAGATCAAAACCCATCTCTTTTGATATTATTTGGTAGAAGGTGTGACAATGTTTTTAAGGGGTGGGGCTTGGCCCCTTAGTTCCAGTGAAGGAAACTTTTAAGGCGTCAGCATACCAAGACATTTTGGATAATTTCATGCTCCCAACTTTGTGGGAACAGTTTGTGGATGGCTCCTTCCTGTTCCAACATGACTGCACACCAGTGCACAAAAAAATATTTAAAAATGGACAGTGTAAAAATAAAGAGTAAAATAAATAATAATAAAAAAAAAAAAAATGTAAACGCTCCCATCCCTCCGTGCTCGCGAGCAGAAGCAAGTCGTGCATGCATATGTAAACAACATTCAAATGACATATGTGAGGCATCGCTGCAAACGTTAGAGCAAGAGCAATAATTCTAGCACTAGACCTCCTCTAACTCTAAACATGTAACCTGTAAAGGTGTTGAAAGCATGGCCTATGGAGATTTTCTAGTTTGTCGCCATTCCACAAATTGCATGGCAGGTTATGCATCTATTTCCTCTGCTTAACATATTTCACATTATACAAAAAAAATTGGGGTAACTATTGTGTTTTTTTTGTGTATTTTTTCCAAAAACATCACGTTTGCAAAACCACTGCGAAATATCGTGTGCCATTAAAAATGTAAACGATTTCCATTTTATTCCCTAGGGTCTCTGCAAAAAAAGAAAACCTATATATATAATGTTTGGGGTTATAAGTAATTTTCTAGAAAAATACAGATTTAAACTTGTAATGCCGCGAGCCCTCACATTGGAGGAAAAGGTATGGGTCAGATGCGCTCACATACTGTATCTGGAATTGTTTCTTTATTCCCAGCGGCAGAAAGGCAAGTGGAGGGTCACCATTGAACTGGTCTCCTTGCCCTACAGGGGCAAAGGACAAATATACTTTAATGCACTACAAAGAACGAAGCCATTAATGTCAGCCACACCACTTTGCCCTCTCTGCTAGGAATTAGCCATTACATACATTTTTCTGCGATTCCGATAAGATAAGGAATCACAGTGCGACCTGTTGTTAATGTGGACGCACATCCAAGGCAATCAATTTAATCTGTGTTAGGCTTGTTCCGGAACTTTCCGGAGCATCGATCAGGCCCCAGAGCTTGTTTAAACAAGATAAGGTAGAGGAGCAAGGTGAATAAGTGGATTCAGTGCTGATCGCTGTGTACACAGCACCAAATTCCCATCACACACCACTTAACGCATTAAATAGGTTTTATGTCAGGACCACTCAGCCGAAAAAGGGAGAGAAAGGCAGAGATCAAACACGGAGGGCGACCTTGACAAAAATACAGTAAATACTACAAAAAAAAAATCACCACTGAAGAGCAAGAACACCTCTCATGGAATAATGGCTTGGATTAGTAATAAGGTTTGAAGTGAAACGCTAACTATGGGAGATTTCATGGTCACTTTAAAGCACAACTCTGTTAGAAAAAAAAAGCAGCCCAGCATTTTTTGAAAATTAATAAAATAATTTTTCGCTGCAATATTGCCTTCTCTTTTGGAGACATATCATTCCCGTCGTCCAGTGCTGCTCCTCTTCTGAACTGAATTACTCTCAGCATCATCCAACTCCCTTCCCGTGGGACATGGACACCCCCACGGGGGGCATACAATGTATAGTAGTACTGGGCTTACAGTAATTCTGCACAGAATGGTGCTTGCACATCATTACATCGACCGCTCTTGGCAAGGGCCAACAACCGTCCATGTAGTAGAGAAAGGACCTCTGACATCATTGGTATGCATAGCCATTAGGGTGTGCACCCCAGAGCACAAAACACACATACATGTATATCAGCAGAGCATTGGACGGTGTCAGAGCAGAGATTGCTGTCACTAAGGCAGTGGACAGTGTCAGAAGTTTATAATTTTATTACAATTTTTTTTAAATTTTTGTTTTTAGGAGACGGTTGGGAGGCCCTGGTGAAATGTCCAGGGTCTAAACAGAGATCTGATGCCTCACTTTTGAGCAGTGGTGGCTGGTGGCATATTTCAGGGGTGGTTGGCAGCAAACAATGCACCCGCAGCTCCCCCGGTTGTTCGGGTCAGGTTACCAGCACCATCCCCCCCACGTGGCCTCTGGCTCTAATCATGTGCTTCACAAACCACCCCCCCCCCCCATTGCAATCCATACACCTGGCGCCCCGAATGTAGATCTGGGGGCCGGACACATGGGTAGGGGGAACATTTTTTATTTAGTAAAGCAGGGGAGGGTTACAATTCCTGCAACATTTTTATAGTAAGTTGGTTAGTAGTAAGTGGCAGGTGGAATACATGTGAGCGAGTACAGCGGCAGCAACACACACAGTCCAGATGCAATAGAAAGAACTTGTATTGTAGTCAGAGTAGAACAGTCTACAACAAGCCCAGCTGAAAGGCAGTTCAACCGGGAACAACCCCCGAAATATGCCACCAGCCACCACTGCTCAAAAGTGAGGCATCAGATCTCTGTTTAGACCCTGGACATTTCACCAGAGCCACCCAACGGGCTCCTAAAAACAAAAATTGTAACAAACTTCTGACACCGTCCACTGCCTTAGTGACAGCAATCTCTGCTCTGACACCGTCCACTGCACAGTTTTGTGCTCTTGGGTGCACACCAATGATGTCAGAGGTCCTTTCTCTTCTACTTGGACGGTTGCTGGTCCTTGCCAAGAGCGGTCGATGTAATGATGTGCAAGCACCATTCTGTGCAGAAGTACTGTAAGCCCAGTACTACTATACATTGTATGCCCCCCGTGGAGGTGTCCATGTCCCACCGGAAAGGAGTTGGATGATGCTGAGCGTAATTACCAAAAATACCAAAAATATCATAAATCTATCCCCATTTTGTAGACGCTATAACTTTTACGCAAACCTATATACGCTTATTGTGATTTTTTTTTACAAAAATATGTAGAAGAATACATATCAGCCTAAATTAAGGAAAAAATATATTTTTTTATATATTTTTGGGGGATATTTATTATAGCAAAAAGTTACAAATATTACTTTTTTCTCCAAAATTGTGTCTTTTTGTTCTAGCGCAAAAAAATAAAAACCGCATCGGTGAACAGTTCCAACAAAAGAAAGCTCAATTTTGTGTGGGTGCAACGTCGCATGACCGTGCAATTGTCAGTTCAAGCGACACAGTGCCGTATCGCAAAAAGTGCGGAAGGGGGTAAATCTTTCCGGGGGTGAAGTGGTTAAGTTTGTTTATTTTTTTTGGTGTGCAATGAATTTCTTTTAAACTACAATAGCCTAATTTTAAACCCTAGTTAAAATAACCAAAATACGAAAATTTTCCTTCAAAAATCCACACCCTATAAATACCGTATTTATGGGCGTATAACACGCACTTTTTTCACCTAAAAATCAGGGGTAAAATCGCGTGTGCGTGTTATACGCCGATCCATGCGGTCTGAGTGAAGAGGAGCGAGCGCCGCTGAATTACATAGAGCCGTGATTTCCTTCCTGTGTATCCGGAACTCCGTTGCGCACAGCCACGCCTCCTGGCCCCGCATTGGACCACTGTACTGTCTATCACATGGGTCTTCAAACTAAATGTATAGGCTGCAGATGGGCACTAATCAGGCTGCAGTTAAGAGAAATGTTGCAGATGGGCACAGATCAGGCTGCACTAAAGCTGCAGATGGACACAGATCAGGCTGCATTGAGACTGCAGATGGGCACAGATCAGGCTGCATTGAGACTGCAGATGGGCACAGATCAGGCTGCATTGAGACTGCAGATGGGCACAGATCAGGCTGCATTGATGCTCAGATACCATTATTTTGCTTCAAAGTGGTTTATTTAAAAAAATAATTCCTGAAACTTCCTCTTAAATTGGGGTGCGTGTTATACGCCGGCGCGTGTTATAAGCTGATAAATACGATGAATGAAACAAGTACATTTCCCCTAAGCAGCAGCATTTGAAAATTTGCCAAAAATCACTGCTAATCTTTACTGTGGGGATATCATAAGAAACGGTGATCATTTTTACTTTAAAATTACATTTAATTAGATTTACTTATTTTACAAGTATTAAAAAAAAAAAAAACAAACACACACATTGAAAAGATTATGCATTTATATAATTTCCTCATTCCGTTACATTAACACTGAACTGTCACCACTCCTGATAGTATAGCCTTTTTATGGATCTACATAACACAGACATCAATACCGCTTTGGCATTTGATGATTATTGATTTTGAAAGAATGAACTGACCATTTATTGGTTATGAGATAAGATAGAGGCAATATGGTATAAGGAACCACCAGCAATAAACATATAATTGAATTATTAAAACAGTCTCAACAGGAAGTTGGCTCAACAGCCAAGGACAATGAAAAAGGAGAGCTTGAATTATCTTACAAATATTTATTAAGGTAAAATGGACACTAGGGATAATAAAACTGGATGGCAATAAGTAGAATTTGATCTTTTCTCACTTAGCACATTGGATAATTCAGATGAAATCAACGTGTTTTGGGACAATTATTGGGGCACTTAAGCATAGAGGATTTGGTGCATTGTATTCTGGCACCAATGTATCGGAATAATTTTGCATTATCAGTGGAGTGGTAAAGTTCGTCTTCTCTCTTACATAAGTTGCTTGCTGAGCGTTGACCGTCATTATAAAGTAGAGTAAATCTTTTTGTTTTTAAAATCAAAAGGAGTTTGTATATAGTATTTTTAATCTTGTACCAAAGATTATGTTTTAAATATATTTCCATCTTTGAGTACTGACCTTTTTGAGATTCCTTTTTTAATCCAAGTTGATGGTTAAGTTTGAGATTAAATTTAGAGGTTAGGTTTTGAGGTTAGTTTAAGTTTTGGAGCTTAATTTAACCTTTAAGGGTTGGGTTAGGAGTAACATTTTGGATGTTAAGTGAAACATTTTGGAAAAGTTAAGCGAGGTGGTTAAAACTTAGGTAAAAATCCAGTGTTTATTTAGATTTAGGTGTGTCTAAATGTTCCTTGCCTCTGAAGCAAGATTTGCGTTTGGATCACACTCTAGAGGCTACCAACAGGCGGCGAGGAAGTAACGCAATGCCTACTCACAGGTGCAGACGAAGCACACGGAAATCTCCGAACCTCAGGCGGCATCCAGGCTCATTCCTCAACATCCCCGTGGATAGGAGGATGTTAAAAAAAGAGCCAGGAGGCCGAGCGAGCGAAGCGAGCCGTCCAAGCGAAGCAAGGACGTGAGGCCGACTGGCCACTTACCTCAAATTCCACGTCGCCCTGGAGGTTCGTGATTTTCATCGGCAAAGATTGCGCCTGCGCAGTCAAGACTGGAACCATATCGATAGGAGGAACCATATCGTCAACTTTGTCAACTATGCTGTGGACACAAAGTGAAGCATTACGTTCACACCCCTGTCCAGAACCTATTGCAGCTTAAGGGTAGAAGGCTCAACCACGCACCCCCCCCCCCCCAACAGAAAATCTAAATGAGGCCTTAGGAGTTAGGTTTGGAGATTAACATTTAGGGGTTGAAGATGCAACCTGGACTGTAGCTGATAACTGCTGTAAAAAGTCTTCCTTTGTTGTTACTGTAATATCATTTTGCAGTGTGGACAGGGTTAGACTGAATATTCATTACTGCAGAAGTTCAGAAGCCATGTTTAAGAAGATCACTTTTTAATGTTGGTCTATGGATCGAGTCTGGAGAAGGATGGATTTGTTTGCTTATGCATCAGAGCATGGGGACAGTAAATTGGGCTGCTGAAAAAGGGAGCTCAGTTGTGCCACCAGACTGGAAAATGCAGGAAGGAAGACACTGTGGGGACCAATGTGCTGCTGCAACCACTGCCTGTGCTGAGAGAGAGAGAGAGAACCACAAAGGTTAAAGTGAAGGGGGGACAGTGGTGTGTGACCAGAGTTTGCTGTAGGTATGTTGTGCTGCCCAACAGAAGAGTGCACATCAGACTGTTGCTGCCATTATAGTCGTGGGAATCAGGGCCGATCCTAGGCAGGGTTCATTGCACCCAGGCGCCTGCAGAGGTGGGGGCGCCGAAGTGCCAGAGTTCTCCCCTCCCTCCTCTCTTTGTTTGTGTCCATCCAGAACTAGTGTTCTGAGCATAGGTGTGTGTCCGTCCAGAACTGATGTGTGAGCATAGGGCAGCCCGTCCAGCCTGGCAGTGCTCGGGGGAGGGGCCGCTCCTCTTCCTGACACAAGAGTTCTAGTTTTCAGTGGCTGCTGAGTGCTAATGTGCAGGAATGAATTCCTCACACTGGGAGTCTTGGACCCCGCACTGTCTCCACCAACTCCAGTTGGAATGTCTCCCCCTCCCATCTTTATCTCGGGCTGCACAGAGAGAGAACAGAGGTGAGTCACAGTGTTCAGTGTGCTATGTGCTATGTGATGGGGGGCGGGCATCCCTTTACACGTGCTCTGGGCTGCCCCTGCTCTAGATGTTTTATGGCATGATAGATTGCATAGGATACACAGTCCCTGCTCATTCCTGCACCTAGTCTATCTATAGATGTGATGTATAATGAGATGTACCAAGAGCCCTTTTCCCACTGACAGTGCTGGGGCAACGGCGGTAAAGCACCGCTAGTTTTAGCAGCGCTTTACTGTCATTTTAGAGGTACACTTAACCCCCAATAACGGCCAAATAAAGGGTTCAAAGACACCAGTGCCGAAGCGCTTTGCAGGCACTGCTCATTGATTTCAATGGGCAGGGGAACTTTAGGAACGGTGTATACACCACTCCTAAAGCGCCTCAAAGAAGCTACTTGCAGGATTTTTTTTGGACATCCTGCCAGCGCACCGCCCCAGTGTGAAAGCACTCGGGCTCTCACACTGGGATTGCTTTTTTCAGGCGCTATTTTTAACACTGAAGCGCCTGAAAAATGCCTCCATGTATGTCCTGTCTAATGGAACATCTCTTGTACTATGTCTGCAGTCTCTGACCATCTCCTGTATCATATCTGTAGTATGTCCGGGGGCTCTAACAGACTTTTTAACAGAAGCCCTCTCTGTGTCCATCAGAGAGGCCCCTCTCCAGGTCCCAATAAAGTACTGTATTTTGTTTATTGTTAAGGATCCCAGTTTAATGAAGACTTTGTGGGGGAGCATCTCTGTGGTTAAGTCATTGCCATAGAAACATTTGTAAAGGGGAGGAGTTAGTAAAATGACAACGCCCATATGGGGGCGCCAGAAATATTTCTGCACCCAGGCGCCTGTGACCCTAGGATCGGCCCTGGGTGGAATGTTACATGTGAGGGGACCTGGATCCCAAGAGCCCACACTGGGCAGTTGTGTTTCACATGCTGGACTCAGGGAGTGGCTGTGACCATTAGCAGATCCCTGACCTTCAGAAGATGACCACTGGCTATTAGACATTTGCATTTTTTTTGGTTACGAATTCAGACACATTTTTCATTATTCGGAAATTCGTATGCATCCGAATTTCCGAATTACAAAATTAACGAATTTAAACAAATTCGAAAAAACGCGAACGAAATTTGAATTCAAATCGAATTCGAATCGAATTTGAAAAAATAGAAATAGATTTTCTAAAAACTACAATAAAATTGAATATAAAACCATAAAGCAATAGAATCAAAAAGAATAGAATAGAAGTTAATAGAATGTAATAAAATAGAACATGACAGTCTTCCGAAATTCGAATAGTATAAATTTTAATTCTAGAATAGATTGGAAAATAATTAAAATTTATGCAAACTAAAATATAAAAGAATAGAAAAACAATAGAACAGAATAGAATTATAATATATATTATATTTTATTCTATTCTCTTGTTTTTCTTTTCTATTCCATTCTAATCTTTTCTATTCGAATTTGAATTAATTTTATACGAAATTCGAATTTCTTATTGAATGAAATCGAATTTGAATAGAAAAGATTATAAAAGATTGGTTTCATATTAGAATTTGAATTTTTTTTTACCGAATTCCTAAAAAGTCGATCAAATTTGAAAAATTTTATTAGATTAGAAAAAATCTACTGCATTCGAAAGAATTCTACCACATTTGAAAAAAAAATCTACTGAATTGGAAAAAACTACCGCATTTGAAAAAAATCTACTAAATTAGAAAAAACTACCACATTCGATTTTTTTTTACATATAATTATTTTCCAAAATTCGAATTTCATATAGAATGAAGTTGAATTGGAATAGAAAAGATTAGAATAGAACATAATACAAAAGTTAATAAACTAGAAAAACAATAGAACAGAATAGAATCAATTATAATATATATTATATTTTATTCTATTCTATTGTTTGTCTTTTCTATTCCATTCTAATCTTTTCTATTCAAATTTGAATTCATTTTATACGAAATTCGAATTTCTTATTGAATGAAATCGAATTCGAATAGAAAAGATTATAAAAGATTAGTTTCATATTAGAATATGACAAATTTTTGACCGAGTTCCTAAAAAGTCGATCAAATTTGAAAAATGTAATTAGATTAGAAAAAATCTACTGCATTCGAAAAAAATCTACCGAATTAGAAAAAAACTACCACATTTAAAAAAAATCTACTAAATTAGAAAAAACTACCACATTCGATTTTTTTTTACTTATAACCATTTTCCAAAATTCGAATTTCATATAGAATGAAATCGAATTGGAAAAGAAAAGATTAGAATATATTATATTTTTTTTCTATTTTTTCTATTCTGTTCCATTGTTTTTCTATGCTTTTCTTTTCTATTATTTTCTATTCTATTCTAATCTTTTCTATTGGAATTCGATTTCATTCTATACGAAATTCGAATTTCAGAAGATGTTGTATATAAATATATCTCTATATATAGAGATACATAAAATATTTTTTTTCTGTTCTGTGCTATTGTTTTTCTATAGTTACTATTCTTTTCTATTTTTTTAGATTCTAATTTAATCTTTTCTATTCAAATTCAATTTCATTCTATACGAATTTTGAATTTCAGGAAATGGTTATATATAGTTTTGTTTAAATGTGGTAGCATTATTTCGAATTTGATAGTTTTTTTCGAATTCGGTAGATTTGTTTTCGAATGCGTTAGAATTATTTAGAATGCGGTAGAATTTTTTCGAATGCGAAATGAATCCCCAAAACAAATGTAATGAATGCAACAAACTTAACTAAACTAATTTAATTAAATAACGAATCGAAACGAAACAAAACACATTTTTTCATCCTGCACATGTCTACAGTGGCTATTACTACTGGAGCTAGGGTGCGAGAGAGGACCTCTTTGCAAATCAACTGGATTTCAGTGTGTGTCTACTGTAGTTAGAGGCCTCTTGACCACTGAATTTTCTTGGCTCTGTGAAATATTTCTGCCCCAGTTGGGTTGCATTAACAATCCTGTGCCCCTTTGGGTTACAAAGACTGTACTAAAGAGCACTCCCACCACTTATAACAACGGAAAAGAGGGACGGTCTCAGCAGGTTTGAAATAGATCACAGCAACTTATCTTCCTGTCTGACTTGAACTTGCCTTTTACTAATCAGAGCATGTGTCCAGAGACCCAGAAGAGGGTGCCCTGGGTCTAGTAAGAGACCTACATCATACAAGTTAATCTGCTCTCTGCTACCGTAGGAACTTTTGTACTTTCTCCAAGGACACCAACTTTGCTGGCCAACGTTTTTTTCATCATTCACCGGCCAGTGTGAGACAAAAAAAAAGAAAAAAAGAAAAGAAGACTGGTCGATTAAGTTAGGACTGTCTTTATATACTGTTGCTAGGTACAGAGTATCCGGAAAGTACTCACAGTGTTTCACTTTTTCCACATTTTGTTGCATTACATCCTTATTCTAAAATTGATTAATTTTATTATTTTCATCAAAATTCTACAAACAATACCCCAATGACAACATGAAAGAAGTTTGTTTGAAATTTTAGCAAATTCATATTTTTTTTTGAGCCTTTGCTCAATACTTTTTTGAAGCACCTTTGCACCAATTACAGCCTCAAGTCTCTGAGTATGAAGCTACAAGCTTTGCACACCTATTTTTGGGCAGTTTCTCCCATTCTTCTTTGCAGGACCTCTCAAGCTCCATCATGATGGATGGGGAGCGTCGGTGCACAGCCATTTTCAGATCTCTCCAGAGATGTTCAAGTCTTGGCTCTGGCTGGGCCACTCAATGACATCCACAGAGTTGTCCCGTAGCCACTCCTTTGTTATCTTGATTGTGTTCTTAGGGTCTATGTCCTGTTGAAAGATCAACCGTTGCCTCAGTCTGAAATCAAGGATATCTCTGTACATTGCTGCATTCATCTTTCCCTCAATCCTGACAAGTCTCCCAGTCCCTGCTACTAAAAAACATCTCCACAGCATGCTGCTGCCTCCGCCATGCTTCACTGTAGGGATGGTATTGGCCAGGTGATGAGCAGTGCCTGGCCTGGCATGAGGCTTGTCATTCAGGCTAAAATGTTCAATCTTTGTTTCATCAGACCAGAGAATTTTGTTTCACATGGTCTGAAAGTGTTTCGGGTGCCTTTTGGCAAATGCCAGGGGAGCTTACATGTGCCTGGCCACTCTACTATACAGGCCTGATTGGTGGAGTGCTGCAGAGATGGTTCTTATTGAAGGTTCGCCTCTCCCCACGGAGAGACATTGAAGCTCTGTCAGAGTGACCATCGGGTTCTTGGTCACCTCTCCGTCCATGGCCCTTCTCCCCCAATCGCTCAGTTTGGCCGGGCAGCCTGCTTTAGGAAGAGTCCTGGTGGTTCCAAACTGCTTCTATTCAAGGACGATGGAGGCCACTGTGCTTATTGGGATCTTCAATGCTGCAGATATTTTTCTGTAACCTTCCCCAGATCTGTGCCTCAAAGCAGTCATGTCTCGGAGGTCTACAGACAATTCCTTGGACTTCATGGCTTGGTTTATGCTAGGACATGCACTGTTAAAGTGGTTGTACACCCTGTACAACCACTTTTACCTACAGGTAAGCTTATATTAAGGCTTACCTGTAGGTGCTGGAAATATCTCCTAAACCTGCACGGTTTAGGAGATCTTTACAAGAAAGCCATGCGCCGATGCATAGTAGCCCATTATGCTTTACCTTGGTAGTCAAATAAAGAGGAAGTAAAACCCATCGGGGTTTACTTCCTCTTTAACTGTGGAACCTTATATAGACAGTCGTGTGCCTTTTCAAATCGTGTCCAAGTTGTAGAAACATCTCAAGAATGATCAGTGAAAACAGGATGCACCTGAGCCCAATTCTGAGTGTCACGGCAAAGGCTGTGAATACTTATGTACATGGGATTTTTTTTCATTTTTAATAAGTTTGCAAAGATTTTAAACAAACATCTTTCACGTTGTCATTATGGAGTATTGTTTGTAGAATTTGGAGGAAAATAATACATTTAAGCCATTTTTGAACATTAAAACAATTTAAAAGAATGTAAACAATCCACGAGCGCCGAGCTCGCCAGCGTCACTTCCGGTGCCTCTGTGTCCCAAACAAAGGAATAGTGCAAGTTTTTTACACACCCCAACCACCAAGAAAATTACGAGTATCTGGCCGCCGCACCACCAACAAAATGGCCGCGGCTGGCGCTGCACCCATAACCACAAAAAAATGGCTGCCATTCACTTCCTTTATGTGGCTACGGGAAAATGGCCACTCTAATAGTCAATTAAAGCGGGAGTTCACCCAAAAATCAACTTTCTGCAGTTAGATCCAGCATACTGCTGACATCTGCAGTATGCTGGTCTTTTTTTATTTTATTTTGGTACTTATCGTTTTAGCAGTATTTCTTCTATGGCTCTGAGCGGGAAATCCTGCGGGGAATGGGCGTTCCCGAAGGCAAGCAAGTTGATTGACGGCCTTCGATAGCGCGTCACGGCTTCCGAAAACAGCCGAGGTGACACTTGGCTGTTTACTGTGCCTGCGCCTGCCGTGTAGAGCTGACTGCGCAGGCGCCGTAAATTGCAGAGTGTCACTCGTGTGGATTTTCGGAAGCCGTGACGCGCTATCAAAGGCTGTCAATCAACTTGCTTGTCTTTGGGAAAGCCTATACCAGGAAGTAATCCCCGCTCGGAGCCATAGAAGAAATACGGCTAAAACGATAAGTACCAAAAAAAAAAAAAAAAAGACCAGCATACTGCAGATGTCAGCAGTATGGTGGATCTAACTGCAGAAAGTTGATTTTTGGGTGAACTCCCGCTTTAACATATACAGTACACTTCCAGTGCCCATATGCATCCCCTGATGAAGTCACGTGATCGCGACGATACGCGCAGGGACACAGAGGAACCCGGAAGTGACGTTGGCGAGCTTGACGCTCGTGGATTGTTTACATTCTTTTAAAATGTTTTAATACGAGTTCCCATTGTTGCAATTTATGTTTATAATAAAAAATGAAAATGATTCCTGGTTCCCTCACCGAGCATGGCGCCGGCGGCAGCATCCGAGGATCGAGCAATTGTTCAGCCTCGTCTGCCGACATCGTGGGCACCCTGGACAGGCAAGTGTCCTTTTTTTAAAAGTCAGCAGTTGCTGTATTTGTAGATGCTGGCTTTAAAAAAAAAAATGTGGGTGCACCTCCTATTTAATGCTCGTTTCATCAAAGCGATGTTATAACAAAGTCAAACTTCCTTTTCCACACACCAGTTATGAGGACTGATGCCCTAATCCCCAGCCCATTTTGGATAGAGTAGGAAAACTTGAAAATCCTTTACCAGTTTTTTCCTCCAGCGCAGTTGTGTCCCATTAAAGAGGCCTGTCCACTCGGTCAATAATAGCCACTTTTAGAAACATATGGTTGGAAACATGCATTAGGTTTCTCAGTAAAGCCCCGCTGAGTGTACATTCCCAGGCCTTGTATGGCTACACCACTATTAGGAAGGCACTCAGTAGGGGGCAGCCAAAACCCATTTATACATTTGTGTCCACATAGTGAACACCCTTTCAGGAGACCCTATGGTAGTTAATCTCTTCAGGAAGAGTTGCAATCGTATATGTAAACCCAGTCACTAAATTCTCTTATAACCTTTCAAATGTTCATGTTAATTCATTTTACATTTTTCAATCTGCAACTTTCAGTAAAATAACACCAGGAGATCCTGCCACGAAAGTTTTTGTTCTGACCCTTCCAGTTCTTCGTGCTCCAATAACTAAATGTCATTGATATAGAGTTAACACCTCCTTAGAGGCTTGACTGGTCCAATGTCTGAACACAAAAGGTCATTATGGGCCAGATTCACAAAGAGATACGACGGCGTATCTCCTGATACACCGTCGTATCTCTGAGATCCGACGGTCGGATCTATGCGACGGATTCATAAGAATCAGGTTATGCATAGATCTCCCTTAGATCCGACAGGTGTAAGTGACTTACACCGTCGGATCTTAGGCTGCAATCTTCCGCTATCCGCTATGTGGCGTTTCGTGTTTTACTCGCGACGAATATGCAAATGAGGAGATACGCCGTTTCAGAAACGAACGCCCGCCGTTTTTTTTTTACGTCGTTTGCGTTCGGCTTTTTCCGGTGTATAGTTACCCCTGCTATATGAGGGGTAGCTAATGTTAAAGTGGAGTTCCACCCATTTTTTTATGTTTGTCTGTGCTGCATGCTCTAATCTCATAGTGTTCAGAATGGACAATTTTTATTTAATTTGTTGCTTGTAAATACCTTTATTTTGTTTATTTTGTAGTCCTTCATTACTTCCTCCTCCTTATTTGCCTAGGCTATTTGCAAGGGTTTCTGGGATAGGCATCATGTTTCCCAGTAGTCCTTGCAAACCTGACTGAAACCTATTACATTGCTTGTGCACTGAGCATGTGTGAGATATGCAAAGCTGAAATCCAGGAAGTCATACAGTCTGGCTTCATGATGCCCACACTTAAGATGGCCACGGTCTATTTCTAGATTATAAACTATTTAAATGCTGTAACAACCTAACAAAACGGACCTTAGTTTACAGACCAACTTTACTAGAATACATTAAGCTTGTGTATTACAGGGGTATTTATATTTAAAAAGTGAAATTGTGGGTGGAACTCCCCTTTAAGTATGGCCGTCGTTCCCGCGCCGAGTTTTGAATTTTTACGTCGTTTGCGCAAGTCAGACGCGAATACGGATGGCCGTAATTTACGTTAATGCTGAAAACAATGACGTCCTAGCGACGTCATTTGGAGAATGCGCACTGGGAAATTTCGCCGGCGGCGCATGCGCAGTTAAATCGGCGCGGGGACACGCCTGATTTAAATTGTACACTCCCCCTAGCCGCGGAATTTTAATTCCGCCGGGGGAGTTACGATCCGCTGGCGCAAGTTTGGAGGTAAGTGCTTTGTGAATACTACACTAGCCTCGCAAAATTGCGCCGGCGGATCATAAATCACATAGATTACGCAGATCTAAAGATCCGCTAATCTATGTGAATCTAGCCCTATGTGTTTAAAGTGGTTACAAAATCTAAACCTTTTTTACCTTAGTCCATTCCTTGCATTTAGGTAAAAGTCTTCTCCCCCCCCCCCCCACATACTTACCTGAGCCCACAGTCAGTCCAGCGGTGCACTTGTCTGCAGCTCTTCTTTCCCCTCACTTCCTGATCTCACAGACTTTGCTAAGGCAGGGAAGCCATTGGTTCCTGCTGCTGTCAATCAAAGCCAATGGGGGTGCTTGGCCAAGCCCCGCTGTCTGTGTCTATAGATGCAGGCAGAGTGGCTCAGGATTGAGCTAGCATGAGTGCCCCTATAAGAAGCAACTTCCCACGACGGTGCTCCCCGGAAAGGAGGAGGAGCCAGAAGCACTGGCGGGGGACATAAGAGGAGGTTTGGGGGCACTCTGTGTAATAGGAACTATAAACCCATTTGTCTTTTTTTTTATTCCATTTACAATCACTTTAACAACAGCAGAGAGCATGTAAAAAAAAAAATTGTCATTTGAGAAAATGACAGGAAAATGTCCCTTTAAAGAAGCATGGGCGGAAGTGACGTTTTGATGTCGCTATCCGCCCTGCTATGGAGACGGGTGGGGGCCATCTTGCCCTCACTCGTATCCCAGCCGAGCAGGAGGAAGGACCCAATCGCCTCCACCTCTGCCGACAGCTCTGGTAAGCGGCGGAGGGCGCAGGAGAGCGGCGAGAGGGGGGGCCCCTCTCCCACCGCCGATAACGGTGATCTCACGGCGAATCTGCCGCGGAGACCACCGTTATCATTTAGAGAACCGCTCACTGAAAAGATGGATATCTCGGTTGTGGCAGCGGCTGCTGCCGTTACCGAGATATCCATCTTTAAAAAAATGACATACATACATTGTGTATATATATATATATATATATATATATATATATATATATATATATATATATATATATATATACACACACACACACACACACACACACACATATATATATATATACACACACACACATATACATACACACATATACACATTATATATATATATATACATACATATATATACATATATATACACACACCCACACATTATATATATATATATATATATATATATATATATATATATATATATATATATATATATATATATATATATATATATATATATATATATATATATATATATATATATATATAGTGAGGGGTCCTTAAGTGGTTAAAGTCAATGGGGCCCGCCGCGAACTTGCGGTTCGCGGACATTTGCGAAAGTTCACGGTTAGCGTTCGTGATCCGTCCCGTCGAATGTTCGTCCATCACTATTCGGCACCAGTTCCCCAGTAAGAAGACCCAGGGCTGTTCAAATCTCTAAAGGATTTGCAAACAGTCAATTAACAATGGTAATTCACACTTAGGAGGCACACAATGGGGAAATTATACTGTGGCAGGACACCTTAGTAAACAGATTATAGCAGGAGCCCCCGGTATCAGGTTGGTTTGAGCTGATTATATGAACATCTACTCTGAGTCTGTCTAAAGCACTACTGCGCATGCTCCGTTTTGAAATTCCCGCAGTGCTTTGCGCGCAGTGACGTAATTTTTTCGAACGGCGACGCGCGTAGCGTAATTCCGTATTCCCGGACGGCTTACGCAAACGACGTGAATTTTTAAATTTCGACGCGGGAACGACGGCCATACTTTAGACAGCAATACGTTTGCTGTGTAAAGTTAAGGCACCCAAAACGACGACTAACTTTTGCGATGGGAAACTAGACTAGCGGCGACGTAGCGAACGCGAAAAACCGGCGTGGATCGCCGTAACTCCTAATTTGCATACCCGACGCTGGTTAACGACGCAAACTCCCCCCAGCGGCGGCCGCGGTACTGCATCCTAAGATCCGACAGTGTAAAACAATTACACCTGTCGGATCTTAGGGATATCTATGCGTAACTGATTCTATGAATCAGCCGCAAAGATACTCTGAGAGATACGACGGAGTATCTGAGATACTCCGTCGTATCTCTGCTGTGAATCTGGGCCTTATTACCTAAATCAAGGCTATTTGCCATAGACTATAGCACTATATCATAAAAAAAGGTTACATTAGTAATCTCATAGGAGGATTTGTTACATAATTGCAGCAAAACTCTGCTGTTGATATCAATTTACGCATAAAACCCGCAACTCCTCTATGCATTCTCTGTTAATAAGGCCCAGTGATGAAAAGTTTTCAGGAGCGGAGAAGCCAAGAGCAAATTTGTCTTCAAGATGCCTTTGACAATTCAACTTCACACCCCATCATCATTTTACAATTAGCAGATCAACACCAAGAAAATTAACTAATAAATATTTTAGAGGAAGATTCAAAAGGAGGGAAGAAGGAGCTTGACAACACAAGCATTTAAAACCGATTTAGAACATTTGTCAAAAGAAAAAATTAAATAATAATAATAATGAGAAAAAAAACCAACACAGTCCTCTTCCCGTACTTTGCACTGGCTACTCAATTGAGCGGGGGGCATCAGACCGTTCTCATCGAATGGACTGATCGTGTGTACAGGGCTTCACAGTACCTGTTTTTCTAGGAATCTTCCAGGAGAGCAAACCCTGAGGATTGGGTCCTCCCCTCTACAGGAAACTAAGCAAAATTGTTAAAAAAACCCTCCCACTCCTCTCATCCCCAAGCAGGGCCGCCATCAGGAATTATGGTTCCCCTTACACAGCTTCAGGCATGGGCCCCCTGGAGCAGAGAACCGGGGGGGGGGGGGCGGGGTGCTGCCGCCTTTATTTTAAAAGTGGGGTTGCCATCTGGGGCCCTGGGCCCTTTAATAATAATATTAATATATATATATATATATATATATATATATATATATATATATATATATATATATATATATATATATATATATATATATATATATATATATATATATATAAAAATTATAAAAATAAATTACAAAAAAAGGGGGGGTTGCCACCTGGGACCTCTGTGCCCTTTAATAAAAATAAATTGGCCCTTTAATAAAAAATAAAATAAATATATATATATATATATAAAAAAAAGTATATAAAAAATAAATAAACTCCGGGCCCCTCTAAAAAAAAAATAGTCTCTTTAATAAAAAATTTAATATATTATTTTTTTTTTTTTTTTAATATATAAAGGGGGATTGCCATCTATGGCCCTGGGGACCTCCGGGCCCCTTACAGGTGTACTGCCTGTACCCCCCTGATGGCGGCCCTGTCCCCAAGTGCACCTCCACCAGTTCTCAAGACATCAACACATCATTTACATATAACTAAAAACCAAAAAGGGTGGCACGTAGTCTTGCTCTCCTTGAAGATTCATAGTAAAACCATTACCGGGATGACTAGTAGAGAACTTCCCAAATCCGGGACATCCACCTGGCCTACTTCAGGGTGGTACCCCGGTCTGTAGAACCTTTTTGCAAACTACCAGGTCCTTGTAAAACCTCTACTCCAAGCTAGATGAAGATATCCTGACCAGACAGAAGAGTCCCTCTGCAGATTTTTATTCCAAGAACGTTTTCTGATCTCCTGCCCATGGTGCAGTATCTGGTGTGACGTGCCTTTAACATGCTCTTTCGAATAAAAGAAGGATATAACTTGTTAAAATCACATTGAACATGTGGTTGGGGGGCACTGAAAACCCTTCTTGGACCACACACACACACAAAAAAAAAAAGACAGGGTTAACCCCAAAAGCGTTTAAACTACTCGATAGGGTATGTATAAACCTCTGAAGAACAGACAGACATACACTCTATTCCCAAAGTCTTTAGGGTAATTTGAGACACAGGGCCAGATTCACAAAGCACTTACGCCGACTTATCTCGAGATGCGCGGCGTAATTGAAAAATGCGCCGCGCGTATCTTTGCGCCGTATCCTCAAAACGAGATACGCCTGAAATCCATTTTCTTCCGTCCTACCTAAAAAAATTACACCGGCGCTTCTTCGAGCGCAAAATACGCTAGACACACCGCTGTTTTGATAGGCAAAGATGCAAATGAGGGAGATAAGGCGATCCACAAAATTAAGTGTGTGCGGGGTAGATTACGCCCTGTGCGCATCTGCTAGTTTCATGGTGTAAAATTACACTTTATAAAAGGTGCCCTAACTTTACACCAGCCGTGTAAATGTCAGCTAAAGCTAAAGCAACACCATTAAGGAAGAGCTGAGCACACACACTTGCAGGACAACAATCTGAATGCCACCATGCCAGGGGCATCCATGCTCATAACTATACTAGTGACTTTATTATGTCACTGTGCATTCATACACCTTTCACACGGACCTGGGATCACTTCTCCCTGGTCCTGGGGATCCCTACTCCACCAAAACTGAGGGCGACACTCCTTATTTAATCAGGAATGCCACCCCCACATTCATACATCATCACAACAAATCATAAGTACAGTATAATAAAAAAAATAATAAAAAAACAAAAGTACCCCAAAACTTAACGGCGGCGGCGTGAGCTACGCCTGGGCCAGCCACGGCCAACCAGGGGAGACTCCTGGGGGGGGGGGTGAGGAGCCTCCCCTGGTGACTGTCCTCCTGCTGGCCTGCCCTCCAAGGCCACTGCTATCCTGGTCATACTCAATGTGAGGGCAGCCGTATTGGCCTGGACAGCCTGGGTCAGGGCACTCACCTCCTGGGCCACGCCTGTTGTGGCGGTCTGCAGGTCACAACTGCATGTGATGACCGCCAAGGAGTTTGTGGCCACATCAGTGAGTGACTCCTTAATTGAACCCAGGCTGTCCTCTATCTGGGTCAGAGTCTGGTTGATCTGACCCAGATGGCGGGTCTGCCGGGCCTGGTCCCTCTGCAGATTGGCCGGCAGACACTCGGCCACCCCCCTGGTCTTATGGGTCGCCTTCCTGCCTGCAGCCGAGTCTTGTGGCCTGGGAGGAGGGGAGAGAGAGACCCTTGGGGGGGAGGCCTGTTGGGGGAGGAGTGGGATGGGCTACCCCTGATGGTGGCCTGACTGCTGCCAGCCTCAGGGGGAAACACATCCGAAGCCAAAAGGATTTCCCTGGCAATGTCCATATCTTCATCCTCATCCTCCCCCCCCCCCCATCATCCTCCTCCTGAGGTGAGGTGTGGCCACTCCCCTCCCCTGGGGACTCCTGCCGGCTGTTGTCCTGGGGGTGGTGCAGCCCGGCCTGATGGCCCAGCAATCTCCTGGCCTGATGGCCCAGCAATCTCCTGGCCATCTGTGGAGGACACAAAACATTCACAGGTTGGAGGATCCACACACTTGGCACATATTCCCTTCCCCCACCCACACATGCTACTCACCAGATAGGAAAACCAAAAAATTACCTGGCCTCACAGGAGCATCAGATTCAAAGCCAGGCAGGCCCACCACCTGCTGGCTATGGAAGCACCGGGCCACTGCCCATTCCTCCTCAGTCAGCCTGATGGAGCAGGTTGGTCCTCCTCCAGTGCCCGTGGCATGGGCACTTATCTTGGCCATCTTGTCCCGGACCAGGCTCCTAAGATCGTTGATGATCTTCTGAATCCCACTGGGGGTCCTCGTCTCCCCCCCTCCGCATTGATCTGATCAGTAATTCGCTAAATGATCTCCTTCTTTCTGGCCGGGGTGGTGTCCCGGCTCTCAGGGCCATGCAAATAACGCCCGAAACGGGTGATGGCCCTAGCAAGTATCTGCTTTTCTCTGTTTGAAAAATTCAGCTTCCTGCGCTTCGGTGCCATAACACCCAACACTCAGCACCAACAAAAAACAAACACAACAAACAAACACAAATACTCACAGAACAAACACACACAGATACTCACAGAACACACACACACACAAAAAGACACAGAAGAAACACACACAAAAATCAAACCACACAAGCAGACAGCTAATACAAATTCAAAAACAAACACCGAAAAAACAAACAGAAAAAACACTCAGAAAAAAAACACAGCTACTACACTCTACTACTCCTCCAAATCTTTTATCGAACACTAAACTCACCAACACACACCAACAGACGACAGAGCAAAAGCAACTTGCTTGAGGAAGGGGAAAACAGGGATGTACTTTTGCAAGGGAAGTGTGTTTGTCTGGGGCTATTTATACACAGGGCGATTCTCAAACTAAGTACGCTTGGCCTTTTACCTATCTCACTGATTGCGCCGAGCCAAGTTGTGAGCATGCCCAGTGAGGTGCAGATTCGTGCGCGCATGCGCAGTACGGCCGGCCCTTCATTTGCATGGGCTCACGGCTCATTTCAATGGAGCACGCCCACTTCCTTCCCACTTGCAATAACCCCACCTTACGCCTCGGGATTTAAGTTACACTGGCGCAAATTTGGGCGCAAATGCGCTGTGGATACGGCACTTACGACACAAAATTAAGGCGCCGTAACTTAAATGACATACGTTTGGAGCAACTTAATTTGCGCCGCTCTATGTGAATCTGGCCCACAGTCCCTTATGGGGATGTAAGAAAAGCCTTGAGGATATTGGTTATGAGGAAAGGTTGCAAGCACTGAACTTATTCTCTCTGGAGAAGAGATGCTTGAGAGGGCATAAGATTGCAATTTACAAATACCGTACTGGTGACCCCAAAATAGGGATAAAACTTTTTTGTGGAAGGGAGTTTAACAAGTGGCCACTTAGAATAAAAGAGGTTTAACCTTAAACTATGTAGAGAGTTCTTTACTGCAAGAGCGGTAATGATGTGAAATTCCCTTCCACAGGCAGTGGTCTCAGCAGGGGGGCATCAATGGTTTCAAGAAACTATTAGAGAAGCACCTGAACGACCACAACATACAGGGATATACAAGGTAATACTGACATATAATCACACACACTTGATGGACTTGTGTCTTTTTTCAACCTCACCTACTATGTAACTATGTAAAAGACTTGGGGGTAGTTTGTAAGCCTGAAGTATCCAAAGATTGAAAAAATTAAGATCTGACAAATTAGGTTAAGACCTCCTTGATTCACAGCTACACCAGTAGAATTATGCAAGCAAAATTCAGTTTTGAAAAGAAAAAGAAAAAGGCCCCGGCCTGGGGGATGAGGACTGCGCATCAAGCTGAGACCCGGGCAGGCCCATCTGGAGATCCAGGAAGTGGCGTTTCAGGTCGGACGAAGAAGTGGTGTGGAACTGTCGGCCCTGGTGGGAAAAAGAAAGTTTAAATGTAAAGCCCCATCTATATTTGATCCCCTGGGATTGCAGGATCTGAAGATAGGGTTTGAGACCCCGGCGCCTGGCAATCGTGACCGGCGAGAGATCAGCGAACAGCTGAAGGGGGTTGCCTTGAAAGGAAAGGTCCCGCTGCTCCCGTGCCGCCTGTAAAAGTTTCTCTTTAGTTCTGTAGAAATGCAGCTTAATAACTACATCCCTTGGGGGACCATCCAAGGGTTTGGGGGCCAGGGATCTGTGGATACGGTCAAATTCCAACCTATCCACCGGAATCTCGAGAGACAGTTCCTGGAAAAAAAGCAGTAGCTGTCCCCTACAGGTCCGTGATAGCTTCGGGGATACCCCGGATACGAAGGTTGTCCCTGCGGGCCCTATTTTCGGCATCTTCCAGCTTATCCTTTAGGGTCTCTATCTCAGCTGACAATTTGACTACCTCCTCCTCATGTCCCTCTAACACAGTAGTGGCCAAGTCCATGCGCTGTTCAAGCTGGTTTGTGTGGTGGCCTATCTCTTTAAGGCCCCGCACCAGGTCTGAGGATAGCTTGCGTGAAGCCACGGCAATCTCATCCCTCATAATGCTATGGAATTTGTCCAGCAAACTATCTGATATATCAGGGAGAGGACTCACCAGGCTCGAGGGGAATTGGTGGAGGCTGTCATCAGGTGACGGTGGATGTGCAGCAGAGAGCTGTGTAGTGTCGTCTGGCTCCGGGGGTTCGGGCGCCATCTTGGATATGCCTTTGCCTGAGGCTGGGGAGAATTTGTCCTGTTTGCGGTGCCTGGACTTGCTTTTAGTAGCGCGGTACATAACCGCCAGGAGCCTGGGACAAAGCGGAGCCTCCGGAGGTACGAGTGGAGCTCGTGTGCCCGATATATAGTGTGCAAGCCGAGGTTTCTTGTTCCGACGGCGCGGAGCGGAGGAATCAAGCGGCCATTCCCGTCACTCGCGCCCCCCGGTACAAAACATTTCAAACATGGTTGCATACAGACTGTCAGTTGGTGACCCCAAAAAGACATACTGGGAGGATTCGCTCTATCGTTTAAACTTTCAAGCACTAGGCCTGTGGCAGAGGTCTCATCTTAACATCCTAATTTAATTAGAGCCAAGTCGGTGGCAGAGACTTGTTTCCTTCCCAGAAGTCCTAAGTGGCGCTCTGGCTGCCAGACCTGTGAGAGGGGTCTGTCCAGGGGCACTTTACCCACTCTGGCCGGAGTGGCGACAAGTCGAATACAATTATAGAAGGCAGGACTGCTTTCTCTATCCATAGCCTGATTCTGCAAAGTTTATTCTTCTTTCACCAACCTATCCGGTCTACCTCAAGTTGACATGTTGGTCGTGTTTGACCAGGAAATAAAGCATTTGAAAACGTCAACCAAAGGTCTGGACATTCTATTATTGCTCTCATCACCCCTAGACACATCAGAGGTAACTTAAATACGCCGATCCCAAATCTAACCAGCGGCTCCTCTGGGGGTAGCGCTACATATGCTTACATTAAAAATATATATTACAGTTTTCTAACAGCTTATGGGTGGCTGGCTCATTACATTCTACCATAGTTTGAAACAAATTCTGTTTAATGGTAAACTGAGTCTTTCAGGGTAAAATTTGTGTTGGTTGTATCTTGTTTGGCGTCATTGAACCCCCGAGAGTCGCCTCACGCTCAATAACGCTTCCCACTGTCTACCGTATACAATGAATTCAATTCTATATATGGCCCTCAGGGGCCCTTTACACAGCGTGACATGCCTGCTACAGATGCTGGGGAAGACGGTATTAGAATGGCAAAAGTGTGAGCAAGACACAATATTAGCTACCTGCTACAACAAAGCAATCACAGATTATATATTTAAAGTGTTTCTAAACCCAGGATCCTGAATTCACTTTATCTGGTCTTTCACAGTACACAAAACATGAAAATGCAATTAGTGAATATAAAACTGCCAAATACATTTCTTAGCAGTATAAAGCAGTCTTGTGACTTCCATCAATGTCTGGTTAAAGCCTGTAGGAGGAGCTTTTATTCTACTCTGACTGTCCTATGAGAGTACAGGACCCCTAACCCTTTGTCAGGACAATGCCGATTGGCCCTGTGCTGATCACATGCACTCTCCCAAGAAAAAAAGGAGGAAAAAACCCTCTAGCAATGTGCAGCTTGTCCCCAAGGCTCTGTTCTATAAGAAGGTGGTTTGAGGACAGTGGAAGAAGGGGAGGATCAGAGAAGACAGGACCAAACAACCTTTTAAACACAATGCAGAGGATTGACCCATTAGGTTCCACAGCGAGTATAACAAGCATGCTTTACTGCATATACAGACTGATTTTACTGTTGTGGGTTTAGCAACACTATAAAAGTAGACTCCAAGCAAAGAGAGGAAGTCCAGTATAACAACAACAAAATCTCCCCTTCCCTCTTGTACATATAACCACGCACAAGACCCTCAGCTCCCAATATCATGCCACATAGGTCCTCCCGTATTTCCCATCCACACCCCTACACCAGTATTCCACTTCTCTCTCAACCCTGGTCAGGCTGACCTATATAGATATGCATGCTAAAGCAGTGGCGGGTGGTGCTCAATTTTTGGGGGGGCGCAAACAAAACTGAAAAATTCTGAAAGATACAGAAATAACAACCAGCAAATGCTGCCACTGTGCCCAGCAAATGCCGCCACTGTGTCCTATCAAATGCAGCCACTGTGCCCAGCAAATGCCGACACTGTGCCCAGCAAATGCCGCCACTGTGTCCTATCAAATGCAGCCACTGAAACCCCCGCCTGCCCGCTGTCTGACCGGCACTTACCCCCTCTTGGTGGTGGGTCAGGCAGCAGCGAGCTGTGTCCTCCGTGTCTCTACTTGCTTCCTGCTAGGCGTCCAATAGCAGCGCCTGTCCTTTCAGCCAATCAGGTGATGGGTATCAGACCTGTGCTACCTAATTGGTGAAGAGCCAGTTCAGTGTTAGAAAAGCAAGTATTCATTTGCTTTTCCAACATACCTGGGTGGGCTCCGAGCACAATGCTCTGCGCTCTTAGCCCACCTTTTTTTAAGCCTATTAGAGCCTACAGCTCTAATCAGGTGGTTAAAAAAAAAAATAACCCTCGCCACTGTAATTCAGGTGCCCAGCATCCTAAAAGGGGCCAGCGGTGGCGGGCATGGATAGATTCATGCAATACATGAATCTATCCATTCTACCTAGAGGGGGTGGCTGGAGAGAGGGGGCCGGCCTTAATGGATGGGCCGCTCCTGTGCTAAAGGCTTATTGCGACATCTGTTGTCATGTATGATGTCAATGTTCATACTTGTGATATACTAGCATTTAACCACGCCAAATGAATGGGTCCCACCACTGTGCCTGCTCTTCCTATACAACTACATTAGACAGAGGATTAAAGTTGGCTGTATAGATTCATTATGCACAGAGTGATATATTTCAAGCATTTTTTTCCTTTTAATTTTGATGATTATGACTTGCAGCTAGTGAAAACCCCAAAACTCAGTATCTTAGAAAATTGTAATATTGTGAAAAAGTTCTATATTGGATACTCATGATGTCGCAATCTAAGCATCCAAATAACTCAAAACAACTGCAAAAGGTTTCCTGATCCTTTAAATGGTCTCTCAGTCTGGTTAAGTACAGTGATGAAAATAAGTATTTGAACACCCTGCTATTTTGCAAGTTCTCCCACTTGGAAATCAAGGAGGGGTCTGAAATTGTTATCGTAGGTGCATGTCCACTGTGAGAGACATAATCAAAAAAAAAATCCAGAAATCACAATGTATGATTTTTTTAAACTATTTATTTGTATGATACAGCTGCAAATAAGTATTTGAACACCTGAGAAAAACAATGTTAATATTTGGTACAGTAGCCTTTGTTTGCAATTACAGAGGTCAAATGTTTCTTGAAGTTTTTCACCAGGTTTGCACACACTGGAGGAGGGATTTTGGCCCACTCCTCCACACAGATCTTCTCTAGATCAGTCAGGTTTCTGGGCTGTCGCTGAGAAACACAGAGTTTGAGCTCCCTCCAAAGATTCTCTATTGGGTTTAGGTCTGGAGACTGGCTAGGCCACGCCAGAACCTTGATATGCTTCTTACAGAGCCACTCCTTGGTTATCCTGGCTATGTGCTTCGGGTCATTGTCATGTTGGAAGACCCAGCCTCGACCCATCTTCAAAGCTCTAACTGAGGGAAGGAGGTTGTTGCCCAAAATCTCGCAATACATGGCCCCGGTCATCCTCTCCTTAATACAGTGCAGTCGCCCTGCCCCATGTGCAGAAAAACCCCCCCAAAGCATGATGCTACCACCCCCATGCTTCACAGTAGGGGTGGTGTTCTTGGGATGGTACTCATCATTCTTCTTCCTCCAAACACGGTTAGTGGAATTATGACCAAAAAGTTCTATTTTGGTCTCATCTGACCACATGACTTTCTCCCATGACTCCTCTGGATCATCCAAATGGTCATTGGCAAACTTAAGACGGGCCTTGACATGTGCTGGTTTAAGCAGGGGAACCTTCCGTGCCATGCATGATTTCAAACAATGTCGTCTTAGCGTATTACCAACAGTAACCTTGGAAACGGTAGTCCCAGCTCTTTTCAGGTCATTGACCAGCTCCTCCCGTGTAGTCCTGGGCTGATTTCTCACCTTTCTTAGGATCATTGAGACCCCACGAGGTGAGATTTTGCATGGAGCCCCAGTCCGAGGGAGATTGACAGTCATGTTTAGCTTCTTCCATTTTCTAATGATTGCTCCAACAGAGGACCTTTTTTCACCAAGCTGCTTGGCAATTTCCCCGTAGCCCTTTCCAGCCTTGTGGAGGTGTACAATTTTGTCTCTAGTGTCTTTGGACAGCTCTTTGGTCTTGGCCATGTTAGTAGTTGGATTCTTACTGATTGTATGGGGTGGACAGGTGTCTTTATGCAGCTAATGACCTCAAACAGGTGCATCTAATTTAGGATAATAAATGGAGTGGAGGTGGACATTTTAAAGGCAAACTAACAGGTCTTTGAGGGTCAGAATTCTAGCTGATAGACAGGTGTTCAAATACTTATTTGCAGCTGTATCATACAAATAAATAGTTAAAAAATCATAAATTGTGATTTCTGGAAAAAAAAATTTTGATTATGTCTCTCACAGTGGACATGCACCTACGATGACAATTTCAGACCCCTCCATGATTTCCAAGTGGGAGAACTTGCAAAATAGCAGGGTGTTCAAATACTTATTTTCCTCACTGTATGTTACACAATCATGGTGAAGACTGCTGACTTGACAGTGGTCCAGAACACAGTCATTGACACCATCCACAAGGAGGGCAAGTCACAAAATATCATTGCTAAAAAAAGGAGGCTGTTCACAGAGTGCTGTATCCAAGCATATTAATGGAAAGTTGAGTAGAAGGAAAAAGTGTGGTAGAAAAAAGGTGCACAAGCAACAGTGATAACCGTAGCCTTGAAAAGTATTGTGAAGCAAAGGCCATTCAAGAATTTGGGGGAGATTTACAAGGCGTGGAGTATGGCTGGTGTCAGGGCTTCAAGAGCCAACACACACACGCACACATACATACATATATATCCAGGACATGGGCTACAGCTGTCACATTCCCTGTGAAATATATCACTGTGTGTGTGTGTGTGTGTAACGAATCTATATAATATAGGAGTTTCACTGTTTGAATTGAATTACTGAAATAAACTTTTGGATGATATCCAAATGTTTTGAGATACACCTGTATTGTGGGAAGAAAAGGGAGAATGTGCAGCAAGATAAATCCCAACGAATGCAATGTAGCAATCCAGGATGTGTAGACACAAAAACAAAATTAAATATATGTATTATATGAAATTATCACTATGCAGTGGAGGATAATGTGATCAATGTGAGAAAGAAAAGAAAGAAAAAGCGGAAAGCAATACAAGATACCCAAAAAACGTAAATGGACCTTCAATGCATGATATGAATATACAAAACAATTATCTGGAGTGTATACATCTCTCTAATAGATGAGCAAGATAACGAGGGGGGGGGGTAGTGCCTGATGCCTAAATGAGACGTTAGCATTATCTAAAAGCTATATAAAACACTATGGGCTAGATTCAGATAGAATGGTCTATCTATCCGCCCAACGTTACGCCGCCATAATTTAGGGCGCAAGTTCTGTATTCAGAAACAACTTGCGCCCTTAGTTACGGCGGCGTAACGTATCTGTGTTGGCGTAAGCCCGCCTAATTCAAATGTGGATGATGTGGGCGTGTTTTATGTATATTAACTGTTCGTGAAAAACTCCCAGTGCGCATGCTCGAAAGTCCGCCGCAAATCGTCATTGCTTTCGACGTGAACGTAAATTACGTCCAGCCCTATTCGCGAACGACTTACGCAAACAACGTAAAATTTTCAAAACTCAACACGGGAACGACGGCCATACTTAACATAGGATACGCCTCATAGAGCAGGGGTAACTATACGCTGGAAAAAGCCTAACGTAAACAACGTAAAAAAATGCGCCGGCCGGATGTACGTTTGTGAATCGGCGTATCTAGCTCATTTGCATATTCCTCGCCTAAATATACGGAAGCGCCACCTAGCGGCCAGCGTAAATATGCAGCCTAAGATACGACGGTGTAAGACAATTACGCAGGTCGGATCTTAGGGAAATCTATGCGTAACTGATTCTATGAATCAGGCGCATAGATACGACCCCGCACACTCAGAGATACGACGGCGTATCTAGAGATACGCCGTCGTATCTTCTCTCTGAATCTACCCCTATATGCATCAAAAAATAAGCCAGAAGGATAACGGTATGCACCTCAATTTCCTCATTCAATCCTTTTGGGGCTAGGGTGTCCAGAGTATAAATCCAAAACGTTTGTTTACAGAGGCACTGGAAATGTTTGTTTATTTTTTTCCCTGGAATGGATTTAATAACCCATATATGAAGATCAGAGGTACATTTTTTTATAGTATTCAGCAAAATGTCATGGGACACCGTTTAGGTTTACCCCCAGTTTGTACCTTCTTGTTTTGGACACCACACACTTGATTCATATACTTGCCAGCATTAGGCACATCAGACTTCCTTTTCACAACATATTTATAATGTCAACAGAAAGTGTTATGAGACCAGATGCAACACAATGAGCTGAAAATTAAACTGTGAATTGCTTACAGGAAGTTAAACACTGACACCAGCATACAATCTGCTGACATTTGAAGCAGAGAAAATCTTTAACAAGGCTGATGACTTGTGTAGCTCCAGCATGTAGGAGTAAATACAAGGCAGCAAGTGCCTTGATACCAGACCTTATATGGGATCGTTTTCCATACGCACAGTGAGTCAGTATTCTGAATAAACAGTACCTGGGAGTCCTTGTCTCTCAATGTTTGTGGAGTTTCCATCTCATTATATCCGGGGTTTCCTAATGTACACAAAAGGAGCACAAAGCCAGGGGTAAGACCTATGGCTATATCTAAAGTGGGTGCTGTTACTTACAACTTCTGCGAAAGGAAAAAAAATCAAAATGACTGTATATAGAATACAATATTCCCATTTCTGATACGTTTCTATACACTCACATATTACACTGTGCTTTATAGAGTACATAGAAGCATTAACTTTAGTCCCTGCCCGATAAACCATGTTGCATGCAAAGCTACAAGTACACCATTGCCAAAAGTATTGGGACACCTGCCTTTACACGCACATGAAAATCAATGGCATCCCAATCTTAGCCCGGAGTGTTCAACATTGCGTTGGCCCACCCTTTGCTATAACAGCTTCAACTCTTCTGGGAAGGATGTCCTCAAGGTTTAGGAGTGTCTATGGGAATGTTTGACCATTCTTCCAGAAGAGCAATTGTGAGGTCAGGCACCGATGTTGGACGAGAAGGCCTGGCTCGCAGTCTCCGCTGTAATTCATCCCAAAGTTGTTCTAAATCTGGTTGAGATCCAGACTCTGTGTAGGCCAGTCAAGTTACTCCTCCCAAACTCGCTCATCCATGCATTTATGAACCTTGATTTGTGCACTGGTGCGCGGTCATGTTGGAACAGGAAGAGGCCATCCCCAAACTGTTCCCACAAAATTGGCAGCATGAAATTGTCCAAAATGTCTTGGTATGCCGACGCCTAATGCGTTCCCTTCACTGAAGCTAAGGGGGGGACCAACCCATGTCTGCAGGCAACCATGAAGCATGGTGGAGGTTCCTTACAATTTGGGGCTGCATTTCGGCAAATGGAAGACCTGTGGTTATTTCTTCAAGATGTTTTTAACTGGTTCCCGACCGGCTCCTGTACATATACGTCAGCAGAATGGCACGGCTGCGCAAAGTAACGTACATTTACTGCCGCGAGCTCCGTGCCCTACGTCCACCGGTGTTCCGCCATCGGGTCACAGAGCAGCATAACGGGAAGAGGCCAGTGTAAACAAGGCATCTCCTCGTTCTGCCCAGCGACAGGAAACTGATAGTCTGCTCCCTCTCATCGGGAGCAGCGATCAGTGTCGTGTCACAACAAGCCCCTCCCCCACAGTTATCCACCCCTACATCCCTGGGACACACTTAACACCTTCTTAGCCGCCTAGTGGTTAACCCCTTCCCTGACAGTCACATTTACACAGTAACCAGTGCATTTTTATAGCACTGATCGCTGTATAAATGTGAATGGTCCCAAAATAGCATCAAAAAAGGTCGGATGTGTCCGCCATAATGTCACAGTCACGATAATAATAAGAATAAAAAAATTAATAAAAAAAAGCTGATCACGCCATTACTAGTAAAAATAATAATAATAATAATAATAATAATAATAATAATAAATAATATAATAAGCAGTTTGACTGCACAGGGTGTGGTGTGTCTTCATATATGCACACTGAAATCTTGGTGGAGGTTCTTCGCTTCAACACTTTGAAGATTATACTAATTTTGGACACTATTGATTTATTATTTTTATTTTAGCGCTGCACTATTGAATTTTTAATAATATAATAATACATGATAATATTATTATTATTATCATTATTTATATATTATTATTATTATTATTTTTTACTAGTAATGGCGGTGATCAGCTTTTTTTTATTATTTTTTTTATTATTATTATTATTATAAAACTACCCCCTATTTTGTAGATGCTATAATTTTTGTGCAAACCAATGGAAAAAAATATTTTTACATATTTTTTGGGGGGATATTTTTATAGCAAAAAGTAATAAATATTGTTTTTTTTTTTTCAAGATTGTTGCTCTATTTTTGTTTATAGCGCAAAAAAAAAAAAAAAAAAAAAAAAAAAAAAAAAAAGGCAGAGGTGATCAAATACCACCAAAAGAAAGCTCCATTTGTGGGAAAAAAAGGACGCCAATTTTCTTTGAGAGCCAAGTCGCACGACCGTGCAATTGTCAGTTAAATCGACGCAATGTCTAATCGCAAAAAGTGGTGGTCATTTGACAGCCAAATCCTCCGGGGCTGAAGCAATGCTGTATTCTGGCCAAGGCCAACAAGGCCCAGGCCTAGGGCAGCACTTTGCAGGGGGGCGGCACGGACAGTGTCTCCACCGGTTTGCGCTACACTGTTAGGCAAATTAGTTTAGCGCCCCCATAAATCGGCCGCACTGCTTTCAGTATGTGGGTGGGTGGCATTCTGCAACTGTGGGGGATGCTTAATTTTTTTTACCATCCCTGTCCCATTGCAGAGATTTACCTTCACTTGCTGTCCCATAGCCAAACAGGAAGTGAGAGGAAATATAGGAAAATTAAGGAAATCCATTGCCCCCCCCCCGGCCATCAGAACTAGTGTCCCCACTTGAAAATTTCAGGGTGGGTCTTAAACCGCAAGGGGTGTGGCCTTGACAGGAAGGGGTGGGTCATATTTAAATTAGGGGGTGCACGAGTTTAGTCAGGCCTAGGGCAGCACAAAACCTAAATACATCCCTGGGCTGAAGTGGTTAAACAACCTACCTGCCGATTTCCATCAAAAACCTTGTGCAAGTGTACCTAGAAGAGTTGATGCATTGATGCCGTTTTGAAGGTAAAGGGTGGTCACAGCAAATATTGATTTGATTTGGACGTCTCTCCTGTTCACTTACTTTCCATTTTGGTAATTGATCAAAATAAAGTATAAACGCTTCTATTACAGTATTTTTCACACCTAAGACTTTCGTACAGTACATACACATATGTAGCACTGTGGGATACATTAGGGGTATGAACATTAATCTCGGAAAGTCGCACACTGCAGAAACTCTTGGATTTCATAGGTTTCCCATGAGCCCTGCATCAGAAAAATGTAAAACTCTGTGCTACCAACCAGTACCTAGTCTTTTATAAGAATAATCGTTTAGAGAAAAGGGTTAAACCTAAAAGATAGGGTAAACAGCCTCCCTACCGCCTTCCTAAATTTTATTGAGGTTCATAAAATGACAGCTTCTTACGCACACAGTAAAAAGGTGAGCAACCCCCATTTCCTGTAAACTCAGCTTGCCGTCATTAACCCTTCTCCAATTGGTGGATGACAGTGGCGCATGGAAGGTGTCAGGGGCAGAAAGGGGCACTGGGACGCGCATTTCCTCCGTGTGACAAAGTGTCCGATTGCCTGTAATAGGCACTGATTTTATTTTCTACGCCCATCTGTATAAATCTCTGTTCTGGAAGAAGAGACGTGAAGGATCCAAGACCCATTTATAAATCCCATTTTTGACATCGAAGCTCTCAGCCCTCAGGGTTAGTGACAAATCTCATCAAATAAGTCAATTACTCAGGCTTTTCCTGGGCAGATACATCATTAAAAGCAAATAAATTCAGACATATCTCAATTCCAGATATTCCGACTTCGTATTATCTGTATTAGAAGAAAGGGCTTTTTAACTCTTCGAGCAACAAAGGCTACAGATCAGGCGAACACCAGACCGGGATATCCATTTCTAAGGTTGAGGGTCCTGCCAAACATGATGACCCCATATTATGATGTATTTAATGCACACTGACATAGTACAATACAAAATTGTAGGGATGTCCTATCTAAACTAGGGTTGTCCCGATACCACTTTTTTGAGACCGAGTACAAGTATCGATACTTTTTTTCAAGTACTTGCCAATACCGAATACCGATACTTTTTTTTAATGTCATGTGGCAGTATTTTTTTTTATTTTTTATTTTTTTACTATTTATTTTTTAAATTATTAATTGCAATTTTTTTTCTTTTTTTTTTTTAATCAGCCCTGTTGGGGGGGCTTTGGTGAGATATCAGCGGTCTTAACAGACCTCTGACATCTCCCCTTTAAGACAGAGAAAGGGACTAAGATTCCCCAGTCCCTTTCTCTGCAGCCTCAGCTGAAATAACCACACCACAGTGATCTGAGGTGTGAAGGTGCAGGAATTGGGGATCATCTGGGGTATGGAGTTGCAGGAATTGGGGGTAATCTAAGTCTTGAGAGTGCAGGGTGTTATTTTCTCACTACTAAAGTAGTTTACAGCATTTACTTTATATAAAAAAAAAAATAAAAAAAAATTGTGATTGAGAGTGTGAAGTTTACATCTTTTTGTTAGAAAATCGTTGCGCTCAATTTCTTTGAAAACATTTTGAGGCACACTGTGCTCAAAAGGTTGCCTACCCCATAACTATGAGTTTGAGCCAGAAAGAAGTACATGCTGGATTCACATTGCTACACTGTAGTTTTACAGCTGAAAAAATTTGACATGGGCTCTAACCCTCCTAGTTTAAAGTAAAAAAAAACAAAAAAACAAAAACTTCCTTTTGAATTGTGACCAAACCTTCACACACAAACTACCATTCAGAGCATTCTAATCTACCATCTAATCTAATTGACCACGTCAATTAGAATTAAAATGAGACATTTGACTGTCTCTATAGATGCACCCCCCACTTATTGACCACCAACCCACATACACACTCAACATCCACAGAGTTATTATATTAAACAGCAAAGCAAACATATGGATTACACACGATGATTGTCTTTTAACTCAAATTAAACAGGGAACACTCAACCTATTTGCTTTATATGTTTGCTTTAATATTTCCCTTCCTAGGTTACCCCTTCCCTGCATTCGTCATTTCTTCCACCTCGGCAATCCAATTCCATCAAGAACCAATTAACTTCATATTTAGAAAGGCGTACTCCGACGTATGGGACACTGTGATGCACACATCTCTATAGGTCAGTGATGGCGAACGCGTGGCACGCGTGCCGCTCCTGGCACGGCAAGCTGTTTCGCTGGGCACGCCAGGAGAAATGGAGAAACAGACTTAAAGACTGAAATCGGAATCGGACCACGCCGCAAAAACTACATCTCCCACAGGTCCCTTCGTTTGCGGCGATGTGTCCGAGTGCGCGTGGAGTAGAAACAGCCAGGGGTGACGTGTGCGTGCGCGCACACACAAATCCAATCCTAGACCCCGATTTGTCCACACTGCACCCCCCATCAAACTACAGCTCCCACAAATCTCTGGGGCCAGCGTGCGTGGGTGTGTCTGAGAAAACACTGCTTCCTGATAGCTGGGATCGATCAGGGGTGATGTGCGGGCGGGAATGAGCTGCCAGATCGGACGGGAAACACTGGAGACAGGTGAGAGAGTTATATGGACAAAAAATAAAAAGCTGGGAACCACACTGTTTAAATACAAATACTAATGAGAGCTTGCATCCACTCACTATCCAAAAGGATTTGGGACTCAGTGGCCAAAAAGCTGCATACAAGGGAAAAGGACTGTGCCAGGGAGAAGGAATGGTCAAGGTGCCACAAAATAGCACACAGGGATATAGCAATCAAAAAAATAGAAAACAAAAATGATGGGAAATTAAATGACAAAAATGTATTAATTAAAACAAGTCAAATACAAAAAGATGCTTTTCCACCTACAACCATCTTAAAAGACAACGTTGTCTAAAACAAAAACATCTAGGCGCCATTATGCTGATTCTAGCATTCTGAGCGTAATGCACTCCTGATCCTAGCATTCTGAGCGTAACGCACTCCTGATCCTAGCATTCTGAGCGTAACGCACTCCTGATCCTAGCATTCTGAGCGTAACGCACTCCTGATCCTAGCATTCTGAGCGTAACGCACTCCTGATCCTAGCATTCTGAGCGTAACGCACTCCTGATCCTAGCATTCTGAGCGTAACGCACTCCTGATCCTAGCATTCTGAGCGTAACGCACTCCTGATCCTAGCATTCTGAGCGTAACGCACTCCTGATCCTAGCATTCTGAGCGTAACGCACTCCTGATCCTAGCATTCTGAGCGTAACGCACTCCTGATCCTAGCATTCTGAGCGTAACGCACTCCTGATCCTAGCATTCTGAGCGTAACGCATTCCTTTAAAAAACACACGTTTTTTTCTGGGCAGAATCGTACGTTTTTGGTCCCTTGGGGCTTATGCAGAGGGATGATCAGTCCCATCATCTGTACAGAGCCGCTGGTAGGTTTAATTCTGTGTTGGCACTTTGAAAGAAATAAGTTGGTTTTGCGTCGCGGTTTGGGCACTCGGGTTCAAAAAGGTTCGCCATCACTGCTATAGGTTGTGTCAATTCTGGTGCGTTTATTTCATTTATACAGCTCCAGAAATGTGACGGTACACATATCTGTACAGAGAAATGCAGCACTGTAATAGTGCCTAGGGGTATTCAAAAAACATTTGCTCACTTTTCCTGCCCAATACAGTCAGGGCAGACATCTCATGAGTGGGAGAGAGGAAAAGACAGGAAAGAGTAAGAGCATAAGAAAAAAGATAAAATGAGGTGAAGTGGAAAGGAAAGGTATAGAGAGCAAAAAGAAAAAGGAGCAAAAGAAAAAAGGGAGCAAAAGAAAAAAGGGAGCAAACGAAAAAAGGGAGGAAAAAGGGAGCAAAAGGAAAAAAAAGAGCAAAAAGTAAAGGGAGCAAAAAAAAATAAAAGGGAGCAAAGGAAAGGAAGCAAAAGTATAAAGGGAGAACAGAAAAAAAAAAAAGAAGGAGAGAAAAAAAAAAAAAAAAAGAGCAAAAAAAGGGCAGAGCAAAAAAAAAGAGCAAAAAAAAGGAGCAAAAAAAAGGCAGAGCAAAAAAAAAGAGCAAAAAAAAGGCAGAGCAAAAAAAAAAAGGAGCAAAAAAAAAAAAAGGGAGAGCAAAAAAGGGAGAGCAAAAAAGGAAAAAAGGGAGAGCAAAATGGAAAAAGGGAGAACAAAAAAGGGAGCAAAAAAAGGAAAAAAGGGAGAGCAAAAAAAGAAAAAAGGGAGAACAAAAAAGGACAAAAGGGAGAACAAAAAAAGGACAAAAGGGAGAGCAAAATGGAAAAGAAAAAAAAAACAAAGGACATTTGAGACTTCAAGTTCGGGACTGGTAGTGCCACAAAGTTTGCATCTCTCATACTCTCTACAGTGCCATGTGGTGAGCAGGGGGGTAGAAAACACAGATTTTATGCATTGGTGGTTCTGTGGATCTTCTTGTATAACAATCCCCCTCTAGTAGACATCAAATCTCTGCTGCCCAGTTATACAGGACTTTAAAGTGGTTGTAAAACACTTACATATACACAATGGGGCAGATTCAGGTACTTGCGTGTCTAGTTACGGCGGCGCAGCGTATTGTATTTACGCTACACCGACGCAACTTACAGGAGCAAGTGCAGTATTCACAAAGCACTTGCTCCGTAAGTTGCGGCGCGTAGCGTAAATGGGGCCGGCGTAAGCCCGCGTAATTCAAATGTGGAAGGGGGGCGTGTTTTATGCTAATGTGTTATGACCTGACGTGATTGACGTGTTTTACGAACGGTGCATGCGCCGTCCGTGTACATATCCCAGTGTGCATTGCTCTCAAGTACGCCGCAACGACGTATTGGTTTCGACGTGAACGTAAATTACGTCCAGCCCTATTCGCGAACGACTTACGCAAATGACGTAAAAAATTCAAATTTCGAAGCGGGAACGACGTCCATACTTAACATTGGCTGCGCCTCCTAATAGCAGGAGCAACGTTACGCCGAAAAAGCCTTACGCAAACAACGTAAAAAACTACCGCCGGGCGCACGTACATTCGTGAATCTACGTAACTAGGTAATTTGCATATTCTACGCCGAAAACAACGGAAGCGCCCCTAGCGGTCAACGTAATAATGCACACAGTTATACGCCGCCGCATTCAAGTTACGTCGGTGGAGGAAGCCTATTTTTTTGCGTATCTGGCTTTGAGAATCGGCATAATGATACGCCGGCGCAGATTTCAAATTACGGCGGCGTATCTGGAGATACGCCACCGTAAAAGCTACCTGAACCTGCCCCAGTGACTGGCCTGAGGCGATAAACAGATTAACTAGGATGTACCCGTTTTTCTGCTGTCTTCTCTACATCCATTCAAAATGTAGAATTTTTAAAGCTTGTCTGAGCTTCCAGAAAGCAAGGAGGTGGAGAGCTGAATTTAAAGGGGTTGTAAAAGGTTCAAATATTTTGTTTTAAAATAACAAAACATGTTATACTTGCCTCCACTGTGCAGCTCGTTTTGCACAGAGTGGCCCCGATCCACGTCTACTGGGGCACCATCGGCGGCTGTCTCGGCTCCTCCCCGCAAGAGCTAACCCCCTTCAAGGGAAGCTCTCTCCTTGCGGACGCGGTCCCATGATATGGACAGCGGCTATAGCCGTTGACCATCACTCGGCCCCGCCCCCCGGAGCCCTGCATCATTGATTAGATTGACAGCAGCGGGAGACAATGGACAAGTCTCCTACTTTGATCCGACTTCAATGATATTGAACGGGCTGAAGTCGGACCAAAAGTAGTACAGGGAGCATTTTCAAAGTCGGGCTGACTTGTGTCGGACCAGTTAAGACAGCTCCCATAGGGAAACATTGATTTTCACACGTCATGAGCTCCCAATGTCAAAGCGTTTGTCGTACCAGTGTGAACCCGGCCTTAAGGCAACTTAAGATGTACAGAATGCAAGGAAATTGCAATGTCTCATTGCTACCTCCACACTTAAAGCGGAGGTTCACCCTAATTTGAACGTCAGCGTTAAACGCACGGGCTCAGTGTCTGTATTGAAAGTTCGCTGTCCAAAAAAATGTAAATCAATTCCATACCTTTTTTATCTCTTCTGAACCAGGCACTTCCTGGTTTGGCTCCCGCGGGAGTGGGCATGTCGCTTTGGCTGCAATGTCTCCTGGGAGCACAGCGTGCCGCTGCCCAGGAGACGATTCTCTAGCCCACCAGAAGCACTCTCGTGTGATTTTACACGTCTCATAACTCTTGCAGCCGGTCATGTGACGAGGGTGGATACAATTCCGCCATTTTAACTGATGGAAAACAGGTGAAAAACGCCATTGCACATTACAGTTGTGATGGCAACTGTGTAGTGTTGACGGCGCCGTCAACACTGCACATGCGCGGGATAGAGCGGTGAATGCTGGAACATCAGCATTCACCGCATCCCGGAAGGATTTGCTTGTGGGCTTCAGAGTGCCCACAAGCAAGATGGAAGCGTCCATCAATTATTTTTATAAATTCTCTTTTGCGGCAAAATGACATTGCGGGGGGCTAGGAAATAAGGACACGTGAGTACCCTATTAACTACGTGTGGAGCTGTAGACGCAAACAAAAAAAACGCATTCCCGCGGAACCTCGCTTTAATGGCTTTGTATCCTCCACTTCAATTGCCCTTACTGATAGGAAGAGCTATTGAATGTAAAAATTAGGGTTGTCCCGATACCGATACCGAGTTTTTGCGAGAGTACTTGTACTCCCGCAAATGCCCCCGATGCCTGAATAGAATACTTGCCGCCCCCACCGCCGCATGCATGTAATGTTCCCCGCACGCTGATTAACGCGGCAGCGGCGGCATCATCTAGGTATGGGGGACATGGCTGGATATATGTGGGGGGACATGGCTGCAATATGTGGGGGGACATGGCTGCAATATGTGGGGGGACATGGCTGCAATATGTGGGGGGACATGGCTGCAATATGTGGGGGGACATGGCTGCAATATGTGGGGGGACATGGCTGCAATATGTGGGGGGACATGGCTGCAATATGTGGGGGGACATGGCTGCAATATGTGGGGGGACATGGCTGCAATATGTGGGGGGACATGGCTGCAATATGTGGGGGGACATGGCTGCAATATGTGGGGGGACATGGCTGCAATATGTGGGGGGACATGGCTGCAATATGTGGGGGGACATGGCTGCATTATGTGGGGCGACATGGCTGCATTATGTGGGGCGACATGGCTGCATTATGTGGGGCGACATGGCTGTAATATGTGGGGCGACATGGCTGTAATATGTGGGGGACATGGCTGCATATGTGGGGGACATGGCTGCATATGTGGGGGGACATGGCTGCATATGTGGGGGGACATGGCTGCATATGTGGGGGGACATGGCTGCATATGTGGGGGGACATGGCTGCATATGTGGGGGGACATGGCTGCATTTGGGGACACATTTAAAAAAAAGTATCGGAATTCGGTATCGGCGAGTACATAAAAAAAAAGTATCGGTACTTGTACTCAGTCCTAAAAAAGTGGTATCGGGACAACCCTAGTAAAAATGATCACTTGCACTGAGAGAAAAGTTTGAAAGGTCAAAACACAATCTCTGGCTGGCCTATTGATCCAGAAATCACACCAACACTAAGTGACTGGCACCACCTATCACTTCCATTCAGGCATGGCCGATGACAGCAGAGATCTCGTATCCATAGGAGTTCGGGCAGGCAAAGGTGAGCGTTTGGGCAATACGATTTGTGTGCGTCTACCATTGAGAGATTATTTAATCACTCCGTCCCCCTTACTCATTCTTCCCCGGTACTCCAAGGCTAATAGGCACACAGCCCATATTTCTGCCGAAGATGCTGAATGATGACGAGATAAGGCGCTGAAACTAGGATAACAGATGGATTGTCTGCTAATGCCTCAGGAGATGTTTTGTGGATGAGATACCTACTGTCAGATAGATCAACGAGGCATGCTGAATATTCTGGGAAATTAACCCATTGGTCATGCCCATTCATTAGTAAAGGAATCTAGAAATCAATATACAGACTAATGAGGGTTATCTGATTGGATGGTGAAGAGTGACCAGACAGCTCTGAGGTTAAATAGGTAAAACAGTAAAGGAAAGTCATTTTGCATTAAAAGGATCAGTGTACCCAAAACTGGCATTCGAGTTTTTGGTGGATACTGGAGTTGAATTGCCTACATGCTTCTTTTAACCTCTTCCTTACCGGGCCATTATAAAATGACGCTGGCAGGAACCCTCCCTCGATCCGGGTGGATGTCATATGACGTCCTTTCTTCCCGGCAATCTAGGGCGCGCGTGTGCCTGGCAGCCGCGATGTCCGGAAAGTCAGACAGAAAAATTCCGATGGAGCCTAACCACGGTCGGAATTTACGACCAAAAGCTCACATCGGACTTTTCTTGTCAGAATTTCCGATCGTGCGTACGCGGCATAAGAAGGGTTTTCTGCCCACTTTAAGATACTGGCCCGGATTCAGATACATTTGTGTATCTTTTGGCGAGCGTAACGTATCTCAGATACGATACGCCGCCGTAACTTAGGGCTCAAGTTCCGTATGCAGAAAGAACTTACGCCCTAAGTTACGGCGGCGTAACGTCTGTGATCCGGCGTAAGCCCGCCTAATTCAAATGGGGATGATGTGGGCGTGTTTTATTTAAATTAATGGTGACCCTGCGTATTTGACGTATTTTACGAACGGCGCATGCTCGAAATTACGCCGCAAATCGTCATTTCTTTAGACGTGAACGTAACTTACGGACAGCCCTATTCGCCAATGACTTACGCAAATGACGTAAACTTTTCAAAACTCGACGCGAGAACGACGTCCATACTTAACATAGGATACCCCTCATATAGCAGGGGTAACTTTACGCCGGAAAACGCCTATCGTAAACGACCTAAAAAAATTCGCCAGGCAGACGTACGTTTCTGAATCGGCGTATCTAATTAGCATATTCATTGCGTAAATATACGGAAGCGCCACCTAGCGGCCAGCGTAAATATGCAGCCTAAGATACGACAGTGTAAGACACTTACGCCGGTCGGATCTTAGGGAAATCTATGCGTAACTGATTCTATGAATCAGGCGCATAGTTACGACCCCGCACACTCAGAGATACGACGGCGTATCCAGAGATACGCCGTCGTATCTCCTTTCTGAATCCGGGCCATTGTCTTTTACATGTTCTTGTGCAACTGGGCAAGGAGGCGGATGGAGATCTTCACAACAGGACTCACACAACAATAAAAACCTGATATTTTGTAACCATTCCACACTATGAAAAACAAAAAGGTCATGGATTAAGATTTGATTTTCATTGACTCCAGAACCAAAGCCCAAGTCAAATCCTCCCAGTGGCATAAAAGGACACAGGTCAAATCCCTGCACTAAGAAAAGCGATGGCAGAAAAATACAGTAGTCCATCGAGTTTGCCCATTTTTTAGTTTTGTTATATTTGTTTTTTTCATTGCCTTTATTGTCTGAGTATATTGGAAAAGGGAGCAAAAAGGACAGAAAGTAAAAAAGAGAGAGGAGAAAAAGCATGTGAAAGAAAAAAGGGGAGAAAGTAGAAGAGGAGAGGAAGAGAAGGAGAGACAAGTAGAAAGGAGGAGAAGGAGAGAGTGATGAAGGGGTAAAAAAAAAAAAAAGGAAGAGTAAAAGAAGGCAGAAAAGACGCAAGAAACAAGATGAATGGATAAGAGGGGAGAGAGTTGAAGACAGTGAAAGATGAAAAAGGAAGTGAAAGAAGGAAAGAAAAAAAGGAGAGAGATAGACAAAAATAAATAAAATGAGGGAAGGAGGACGAGGGGAGAAAGACGAAGAGGGGAAAAATAGAAAATGCCGCAAAAGGAGGGAGGCAATTAGAAAAAGGAAAGAGAAACAATTAAAAGGGGAGAGAAAAAATAAAAAGGGTGCAAAACAAGGGGTAGAGCAAAATTAGACAAGGAGGAAGAGACGAGACACAGGAAGAGAGAGAAAAAAAAAAAAAAGAAGTAAAGAGGGAAATAAAAGAAGAAAAAAAGGAAGAAGAAACAAGACAAGAAGAGGGGGAAAGACAAAAAGGGTGTGAAAGTAGGTGGAGAGAGCAAAAGAAGAGAGATGAACAGAGAGAAGGAATAGAGCGAGAGAGGAAGAGGGTAAACAATTGAAGAAAGAGCAAAATAAGAAGAGGGGAAGAGAAGGAGAGTGGAGAGAGAGAATGGGATGAAAAGATGAAAAAAAAAAAAGCAAAAAAAGAGACGAAAAAAATAAATAAAAAAAACGAAGAGAAAGGAGGCTGGGGAAGTCAAGACGAGAAAAGAATGTGCGACAGTAACAAGTGTCATTAAAATAGGCTGTGTAAGTAATTAAAGCAGAACTTCAGTCATTTTTAATCTTTCCATCTATTACATCTTCTGCCCTTGTTTTAACTTTGGATAGTACATTTTTTTTTTTTTCTGCCAGCAAATACCTTATACAGCCTAGGCTTATGACATCATGCACAGCTCTCTCTCTCTCGTGAAAGTTTGCCTGGAAGGGAGGGGGAGGGGAGTCATACGAGGGCCAATGAGAGCTGCAGAGCACCCCTAAGTGAAAATGTCCAAGTTGGGCCCAAAGTGTCAATATTTTGTGTGGCCACCATTATTTTCCAGCACTGCCTTAACCCTCTTGGGGTTCACCAGAACTTCACAGGTTGCCACTGGAGTCCTCTTCCACTCCTCCACAGAGCTGGTGGATGTTGGAGACCTTGTGCTCCTCTGCCTTCCTTTTGAGGATGTCCCACAGATGCTAAATAGGGTTTGGGTCTGGAGACATGCTTGGCCAATCCATCACCTTTACCCTCAGCTTCTTTAACAAGGCAGTGGTTGTTTCAGAGGTCGTTATAATAGAATACTACCCTGTGGCCCAGACTATGAAGGGAGGGGATCATGCTCTGCTTCAGTGTGTCACAGTACATGTTGGCATTCATGGTTCCCTCAATGAACTGTAGCTCCCCAGTGCCGGCAGCACTCATGCAGCCCCAGACCATGACACTCCCACCACCATGCTTAACTGTAGGCAAGACACACTTGTCTTTGTACTCTTCACCTGGTTGCCACCACACACACTTGACACCATCTGAACCAAAACATTTTTTTGGTCTTAAAGACCACAGAACATGGTTCCAGTCCTTAGTCTGCTTGTCTTCAGCAAACTGCTTGTGGGCTTTGTGCATCATCTTTAGAAGAAGCTTCCTTCAGGGACGACAGCCATGCAGACCAATTTGATGCAGTGTGCGGCATATGGTCTGAGCACTGACAGGCAAAATATCTCAACATGGGTACAATAAATTTATGTGGTAAAAATAAACTCTTCCTAAAAAAATATCTTGATTGTACAAATTTGCAGATGGTGCATGTTAATGAGAAAACAACCCGTTTTATGCTTTCGGCTCCATTCACACTTGGGCAACATCAAAGTCGCATGACAAGTTGTTCCCCATGTTTTCCAATGATGACAATTCATATATGTGCGTGCGACTTAAAGTTGCAGCAACTTCAAAGTAGTTCATGCACTACTTTGGTCCGACTTTTTTGCACTTATTGGATTTACTACCCAAATACTACAAGGCAAAGCAATCTGTATTCATTTCATGGCCATAGTAAAACATTTTTGCTAGGTCATCCTTCTCATACATTATGGCCTTGTTCAATTAGGCAGGGCACAGAGCATGGGATGTAACCCATAAAGAGAGATTGAGCACAATGGCATAACACAGCGATTTTCAGGTCTATGTGTAATATTTGCACATGGGGAATAAAGCCTTTGGGCCAGATCCACGAAGCAGTTACGCTGGCGTATCTATAATCTATTGATACGCCGCGTAACTGCTGGGTTGCTCCGGCGTATCTTTGTTTTGTATCCACAAAACCAGATACGCCTGAAGCTGAGCTAGATCCGACTGGCGTACATCTTAGTACGCCGTCGGATCAAAAAAGGTACATATTTACGCTGGCCGCTAGGTGGCGCTTCTGTCGATTTCCGCATTGAGTATGCAAATTAACTAGATACGCGAATCGACAAACGTACGTCTGGCTGGCGCATTTTTTTACGTCGTTTGTGTAAGGCTTTTTTCGGCGTAACGTTACCCCTGCTATATGAGGCGTAGCCAATGTTAAGTATGGACGTCGGGCCAGCGTCGTATTTTCTGTCAAGTACGTCGTTTGCGTAAAACGTTCGCGAATAGGGCTTTGCGTAGAATGACGTTCACGTTGAAAGCGCTGGCTTGTTGCAGGTTAATTTGGAGCATGCGCACTGGGATACCCCCACAGACGGTTCAGAAAAAACGTCAATTACGTTGGGTCAAGTAAAATTAACATAAAACACGCCCACATCTTTATCATTTGAATTCCACGCCCTTACGCCGGCAGATTTACGCTACGCCGCCGTAACTTTATAGGCAAGTGCTTTGTGAATACAGCACTTGCCTGTCAAAGTTGCGGCGGCGTAGCTTTACTACGCCGGACTAAAATTACGATGCGCTACGTGGATCTGGCCCTTTGTTTTTGTATTTGTAATAGAGGTGCTGACTTGTAAGCACCCCTTTAAGAGGGTAATTCTGTACTTTACTATAAGGAATGGAGTTCAGCACAATGGACAGCAGTACAGACTAACATGTGCATGGGCAGTGGTAGCGAATGGTTTCAGCACCATGGACAGAACTGAAGACTGGGAGAACAATGGACAGTAGTAAAGACTAGCCAGATCATGGTTAGTAAAGGCCAGGAGAGCCATGGACAGCAGTAGGGTTCAGAACAATGGACAAACAGTAAAGGCTGGGAGAAACATGGACAGTAGTAAAGACAACACCTGGGTTGCAAAAGGGATTCATGATTTTTTTTATTTTATTTTTTATTAAAAAGTATGGATTTCACAAACTAACTTAAAGTTCAGCTTTAGACATCATCATGGTATGACATACGTACATATGTACGCATGAATGCGACACAAATTCAAGACCGCAAATGAAATCAGTAAACCTTTGTGTAGCAGCAAGGGGAAATTTAAGCCACAGCCAACCCTACAAGCAAAACCAACCCATTTTTGGGAAGTTGTCTCTCTGGAATGTACCTTAGATTACCAAAACGTATTTGGATGCCTGCCTACCTTTACACGCACAAGAACTTTAATGGCTTAGTCTGTAGGGTTAAATACGGTGTTGGCACACCCTTTGCAGCTCTAACAGCTTAAACTCTTCTGGGAAGGCCGTCCACAAGGTTTAGGAGTGTGTCTATGGGAATGTTGGACCATTCTTCCAGAAGAGCATTTGTGAGGTCAGGCACTGATGGACAAGAAGGCCTGGCTCGCAGTCTCCACTCCAATTCATCCCAAAGGTATGCCATCGGGTTGAGGTGAGGACTCTGTGCAGGCCAGCCAAGTTCCTCCACCCCAAACTCTCTCATCCATATCTTTATGGACCTTGCTTTGTGCAGTGGCCCAAATCAATTTGGGGGAAGATCATAATATGGGGTTTTGTTCAGGCGTTGGGCTTGGCCCCTTCGTTCCAGTGAAGGGAACTCTTAGGGCAGGGCCGGCCTTAGGAGTTCAGGCGCCCTGTGCGAGATAATCCTGTGGTGCTCCCCCCCCCAAATGGCCCCATGTAAATTACTGCGGTGGCATAGGTCACGCTGTGGTGGCATAGGGCAGGCTGTGGTCGTATGGTGCCAGGTCAGGACTCTATGTAGGGACATGTGCAGCAATTAACTTACAGCATGCCTGGAGATGCTGCTGTGTCCTTGTTTCTCCTTCAGCTGTGGGATCAGCCAGAGTAAAGGAGTCTGTGGGAGGAGTGGAGGAAGCAGCCACACCCCCAGCTACGCCCTGAGGGACAGCATTAGATGGGGGAGTGTTACAGGCAGGCAGCCCCCGCACGGCTTGTGGGGGGGGGACCAGGACGAACCAGGGAAACATCGCAGCGGCTGTGAGCTGTGAGAGAGACAACAAGGGGAAGGAGGAAGGGGAGCACTCTGGCGCTTGAGCGCCCCCACCTCTGTGGCGCCTGGGTGAACTGCACCCCATCTAGGATCGGCCCTGATGTGACTTACATTCTGTGAGCTGTGTGTGCCGCATGGCGCCCCCTGTTGCCCATGGCTCGCACACCCCAAAGGCCGGCCCTGTCTTAGTGCATCAGCATATGAACACTTTCATGCTCCCAACTTTGTGAGAACAGTTAAGGGATGGCCCCTTCCTGTTCCAACATGACTGCACACCAGTGCACAAAGCAAGGTCCATAAAGATATGGATGAGCGAGTTTGGGGTGGAGGAACTTGACTGGCCACAGAGTCCTGACCTCAACCCCTATAGAACACCTTTAGGACGAGTTAGAGTGGAGACTCTGAGCCAGGAATTCACGTCCAGAGTTTAAGAGGTTATATCTGCAAAGGGTGGGCCAACTAAATATTGAACCCTATGGACTAAGACTGGGATGCCATTAAAGTTCATGTGTCTGTAAAGGCAGGCTTCCCAAATATATTTGGTAATATAGTGTATGTGGTCAACGAGGCAGAGGATGGGGTCAGCAGTACATAGGACAGGGTTTGCAGGGCAGAGGATGAGGCAGCAAGGGGGGGCACTGATAAAGCTGCACTGATGAGGGTGGGCCAACACAATATTGAACCCTACGGACTAAGACTGGGATGCCATTAAAGTTCATGTGCTTGTAAAGACAGGCATCCCAATACGTTTGGCAATATAGTGTACCTATAAAACATAACATTCAACCTGCTACCAACATGATGTTTTTCCATCTCATGTACACCAACATGTTAAGGTGACCCTGTCACTATATCAGAGGCAGTGTCTTTAAATGCCACCACTTCAATAGTATTGGAAAATCAATATTTTTTTAATCTGCAGCTTTCTTTAATATAAATGGTCACTGTGTAGGTCTTTCCTATTGCAGGATAACAATGCTCTGCGCCGGTCATCAAGGCAAAAAAAAAGCGATACTTTATTACTTCTCTAGGCAGCAGGTCCAGTTTTTATTTTTATTAAGCTGGCCTGGAGACCCATAGGGCGATAGAATTGCAGTGGTTATTTTTGAGGCTGGGCCAAGTCTGGGGGAAAAGTAGCCAATACACCTGCAAAGCTATGGCTAGTAGCTTTGGGCCAGATTCACGTAGAATCGCGGCGGCGTAACGTATCGTGTGCTGTGTAAAGTTAGGGCACCTAAAACGACGACTAACTTTGCGACGGGAAACTAGACTAGAAGCAACGTAGCGAACGCGAAAAACCGTCGTGGATCGCCGTAACTACTAATTTGCATACCTGACGCTGGTTTACGACGCAAACTCCCCCCAGCGGCGGCCGCGGTATTGCATCCTAAGATCCGACAGTGTAAAACAATTACACCTGTCGGATCTTAGGGCTAACTATGCGTAACTGATTCTATGAATCAGTCGCATAGTTAGGAAGACCCTAAAACAGAGATACGATGGCGTATCAGGAGATACGCCGTCGTATCTCTTTTGTGAATCTGGGCCCCTGTATCCATGTATGCACAGGATATTCCTAGGCTCCTATGTTGCCAACTTGCTTCTGGATTGGAAAGACAGGATTAACTCATTTGTCAACCCCGGAAGTTTATTGGCAGTATTGAGTCCAATTAGTACCCATGCCTAGTTACACTCGATCCTTGGGTTAGAGCGGTCGATATCTGCTTGGAATCTGTATGTAGTCTGTGTGTAGCTTTCCTCATGGTGCTCGGTTTTGTTTAATGCCTGCCATTTAATTGGGACCGTTCAAATTGCTTTCCTAAAAAAGGCCCTGCTGTCCAATTGTCTGAAGAAAGCCCAGTGGGTAATCACAACAGGACAAGGATCCTATAGGAGTTGTGGTACAGCCCATTCCAAACAGTGGGCATTAATATGAAGCCCCCCTACGTTGTGGTTACAAATGCCTCCAGTCTTCTGGAAATACTTTTTTGGAGTGTGTCTGTAGAAATTTGTGCTCATTCACTCAACATTTTTTAAAGGTTTGGTACTGATGGTGGACCAAAGACCTGACATGCACTTCCCAAAGGTGTTCAGTATTGTGGAGGTTAGGTCTCCGTCCCCGAGCAGGACACTTGACTTCCACCACACCAAACAATCTCTTTATAGAGCCGACTTGGTGCACAAGGACACAGTCGTACTAAAGCAGAAGATGACTGACGGACCACCATACTCAAGAAGAGTCTGTCCGCCATTTCGCTCCTATGTCCATTACCACACAATCCAAGACACCGTAGCTTTCCCATTCACTAGTCGTAGCTCAGTGTAGGGTAAAACATCAGACAGTTTATTAGAACCAGAATACAAGTCTTATATACAGTTGAGGAGAAGGAGGTTCCTACCTCCTGCTCATATTAGTCCAACAATACACAGAAACATAAACTAACATGAGCTAATCCCTTAAAACAGCCAATGTGACTCCCCAACTGCAATACACATTATCATACATATCAACACAGAACTCCTTCATACAATTGCAGGGTTAATTAGCACAAGCAACAATGGGTGAAAGACTCTGGAGTTATACTAGACTCATTTACATTATAACAGTCAGACAGGTGGCTGAAGTTGACATCAGCATCTTCTAACAGTACGTGACCCAACAGTATGAATCAGTCACCCTTTCTAATATGGCATATACAGGGTTCCCAGAGTCTGTGCGTCTTGGGGGGGGACATGGACCTGAATCCAAAGTAACACCACCTTAGGGGTCCCCAGCTCACAAAGAGCACCGTTCCCCCAAATGCCAGGGCCCATGATCGCAAGGCAAGAGGCTAGCATTCAGTCCTCTCCAAAAGTCTCTGTTCCGGCTAGGTCTGTCACAATGACCTTCCCAAAACTGTTGGCACAAGTTGGAAGAGAACAAAATGTCTAAAATTGGTTATGTTGGCGTTACTGCATGCAACATCAATGAAAACATCTGAACTTAATAGTTTGAAGGGTCAACAACATACTTTTGGCCAACAACATACTTTTGGCCAACAACATACTTTTGGCCAACAACATACTTTTGGCCAACAACATACTTTTGGCCAACAACATACTTTTGGCCAACAACATACCTTTGGCCATATAGGTGGGAATGGTGGTAGTGGTCTATAAACTTTTGACCATTAACTAAGTGACCTGTTTCGGGAAACAGTGGTCAATTTGGTGAGCCTGTTCAGTTTCATGTCTTTCTGGAAAAGCAATACAATTTATGACCTACTAATAGATGAAGCACATCACAATAGTGGATAGTGCTGCTAAAAGGTACAATTAAGTTTCTGTATCCATTTACTCCCAATTTAATTTCTGTTCATTTCTTTATTATATTTAATACATCTGTAAAATGTGTCTGGTTCTCAGCGCCTGTACCTAAATGGTCAAGTATCATACATTGATGGAGCAAATAATTGCGCGCATTCATTTTATTCTAGCTGCTTTTTAGTCCCAAAAAACCCCAGATGTCACCTATACTTTGCCCTGCGCTCACTTGAAACATCACAGTCACTGACAAACGCAACTATCAGCAGCAGATCAAAAAAACAAAAGTTTTAATTGGGATAAATGCATACAATGGCCCGGATTCTCGTACGAGTTACGCCGGCGTATCTCCAGATACGCCGTCGTAACCCTGTGTCCGAGCCTTCGTATCTATGCGCCTGATTCTTAGAATCAGTTACGCATAGATTTGTATTAGATCCGACCAGCGTAAGTCTCTTACGCTGTCGGATCTTAACTGCATATTTACGCTGGCCGCTAGGGGCGTGTACGCTGATTTACGCCTAGAAATATGTAAATAAGCTAGATACGCGAATTCACGAACGTACGCCCGGCGGACGCAGTACAGATACGCCGTTTACGTTAGGCTTTTCCCGGCGTAAAGTTACCCCTGCTATATGAGGCGTAATTGAGGCGTACCAATGTTAAGTATGGACGTCGTTCCCGTGTCGAATTTTGAAAATTTTACGTCATTTGCTTAAGTCGTTCGCGAATAGGGCTGGGCGTCATTTACGTTCACGTCGAAAGCATTGGCTTCTTGCGGGTTAATTTGGAGCATGCGCACTGGGATACTTTCACGGACGGTGCATGCGCCGTTCGTAAAAAGCGTCATTTACGTGGGGTCACATAAAATTTACATAACACAGGCCCACATTTTAATTAGGCGGGCTTACGCCGGCCTATTTACGCTACGCCGCCGCAACTTTGGTTTGAGAATACGGCACTTGCCTGTCAAAGTTGCAGAGGCGTAACGTAAATAGGATACATTACGCCCGCACAAAGATACGCGGTTCTACGTGAATCCGGGCCAATGTGTTTCTGTTTCAAACTAGGAGGTTCTTATATATATATATATATATATATATATATATATATATATACACACACACATCGATTTGCCATTAGATCACAACTATCAAATCCTCCTACATTTGAATAACCATGACTTCCTTTCTGATCAATCCAGATTCACATTTAGATTTTGTATTTGGTCAGTCTGAGTCAAATCAAGCCAAAATGCTTTCCCATTGAGATAATTTGACCGTGCACACAATTGTATTACAAATCGATCATATTATGAGGCACGTCTCGTGGAAACAGATGTGATCAATAAACATACAATCATAAGTTAAGATCTTAACCATCAATTGAAATCCCCCCCCCCCCCCCCCCCAACTGCGGAAAATCAATCAACAGGTTACAGAACATTGCTATAGGAGACAAAATCAATCATTTATCAAAGCATGTATGGCCACCATAAGAATTCCTATTTTGGTGGCCACATGCACTTCAAATATTTTTTAAATCCGATCAATGTCCAATTTGATAAAAAAGAGCAGATTGCTATAAATTGAGCTGGTCGAGGAGGGATGGTCATCACTGAGATACTTTGTTCATAAGGAGAAGGGGGAAAAGGGGGGAAAAGGGGGGAAAAGGGGGAGAGAGGGGGAGAGAGGGGAAAAGGGGGGGAAGGGGGGGGGGAATGGGAGGAGAATTCCACCATTCCCAACTTTAGGCTCCTTTCACACCTAATGCTGATGCAGCCCCCAGCAGGGGTCCAGTGCATCTTGCTTGTGTCCACCCATTGCATCCCCATTCAAAAAAAAGAAGTCGTACCATGCAATGAAAAGTACCCTATGAATGGAGGTGGACTTTTCATTCATTCTCCCATCCTCCATTCATAAAGCGCTTTTCATTTATGGAAGCTATACGGTTTCTAGATATATAGAGCAGGGGGTGCTTTTTTCTGAACGTGGTGAACCCCCCTAAATAAGTGTATTTAGAAAAATAGAGGTGTTTATTGTAACCACATTAGCTCCAGGCCCTTTTTGACACTTGTTTACCTCCAAATATATATATATATATACACAATTGCAAAAACGGTTTACTGAAATCTTCAAAATCATGTGAAAAATTGCATCGCTATACTATTTTTCCACATGATTTTGAAGATTACAGTAAACCGTTTTTGCAATTGGAACACATTTTTTGTAATTTTGTAATTTTTTGTTGAATATTGGTGGATGATTGGGAACCCACCGTGACATTTCTCCAGTAAAGTCTGAAATAAGAAAGGGAAGTAACCCACCCGAAGTTTGGAGAGATATACATTTATATTACCTCTTCCTGACAGATTACTAGAGGTTAGTGCACATGATTTCTGCTCACGGATTGGTTGCTAGAGATTACTGTACAGCAATACTGCTCACGGATTGGTTGCTAGAGATTACTGTACAGCAATACTGCTCACGGATTGGTTGCTAGAGGCTACATCACATCTCTCTGCCTGCACACCATGGACTGGGGAGGTGAGCAGGACTTTCAATCATGCCCCTTTACCTCCCCAGTGGGCAGCATTCAGTAAAGGCGATGGTGAATATGACCTCAGGGGGGCATAATATACATGAATGCCGCCTTTATTTACATACGAATGCCACTCACTGTCGCATATTACATATGAATGCCTGTTATTTACATGTAAAGACAGGGTCTGCAGGTGAGTCACCCGTACACAATAGAGCAGCATTAGTAGCAGCAATTCACACTGAGATATTGGGACACAGCACAGGACAAGGGAATTTAAACTGGGATAGTTGACAAGTATAAGGCAGCTGCTTTGGGCTCCACAACAATTTTACCCTGCCTTAAAGACGGCCCTGAACAGGACTCTTAGGAAACTTTCATTTGATCAGTGGTTGCAGCGCTGATCACTGCATTCTGACAGCAGACGAGTCAGAATACAATAGCACTGTGGGGAGGATTCCTTGATCCATCTTGCTTGTGTGAATGGAGAAAGCCATTTTTTTTTTCAATTGGCGAAAAAACTAAAAGGTAATACCGTATTTATTGGGGTATAGCGCGCTCCCGTGTATAGCACGCACCCCTAAAGTTGCCCCCAATTCCTGTGGAAAAAAACATTTTTGTACTTACAGTTTGGTGTCTTGCGCGGCGTCCATCGGCGGCCTCGTCGGGACCGGCGTCCGTCTGCGGCTTCGGGTGTCCTCTTCGTCGGGTCCGGCGTCCTTCTGCGGCGTCCTCCTCGCTCGTTTCCCACGCGGGGTTTGAATACTGCGCCGGCATATACCGAGCGCAGTACACTCGGGCAGGCTCGGCTACTATCGCGCTCACGTCCTGTACGTCCAGGACGTCAGCGCGAGAGGAGCCGAGACTGCCCGACAATACACGTGTACTGCGCTCGGTATATGTCGGCGGTATTTTCAGGGCAAAAAAGTGCGCGGTATACGCCGATAAATACGGTAAATCAAATAAATAAATCTATGGCCAGCCTTAGGCACACGACCGAGTTTCTCGGCAAAAACCAGCAAGAAACTTGCGGGGATTTTTTTTTTGCAAAGGAAACCGGTCGTGTGTACATTTTTCAACGAGGAAACTGTTGAGGATCCCGTCGAGCCAAAAAGAGAGCATGTCTTCTTTTTCCTCGACGGGAATGGAGAAATTTGCCTTGTCAAGTTCAGACAGCCTAACAAGGAACTCGACGAGGAAAACGATGTGTTTCGCCCGTCGAGTTCCTCGGTTGTGTGTACGAGGCTTAAAGCGGTAGTTCCCCCTCAAAAAAAGTGTTACCCTTAGATTGAGGCTCATTTTGTCTAGGGGAATCGGCTAGTCGTTTTAAAATCGAAGCTGTACTCACCGTTGTAGAGAGCGATCTTCTCCGCCGCTTCCGGGTATGGTCTTCGGGACTGGGCGTTCCTATTTTGATTGACAGTCTTCCGACAGGCTTCCGACGGTCGCATCCATCGCGTCACGAGTAGCCGAAAGAAGCCGAACGTCGGCGCGGCTCTTTACGGCGCCTGCGCACCGACGTTCGGCTACTTTCGGAAAATCGCGATGCGATAGATGCGACCGTCGGAAGCCTGTCGGAAGACTGTCAATCAAGAAGGAACGCCCAGACCCGAAGACCATACCCGGATGCGGCGGAGAAGATCGCTCTCTACAACGGTAAGTACAGCTTTGATTTTAAAGCAACTAGCCGATTCCCCTAGACAAAACGAGCATCCAGCTATGGGGAAAAAGTGTAATGTGCGGGTGAACCTCCGCTTTAAGGGCTTTCTTCTACTTTATGTAGAAGGGATTAAATTGCATCCTACTTGTCTAATTGAGCTGCCTAAAAAACCCCATTCGGGAAACTTTCTCTGTTTATCGACTTTAATAGCCCTTCAAGTATGCCCCGTTTCTCAAGTTTACCCCTAGAGTAGGAAAATCCATAGTAGCATATGGACAGCTTAGAAGTCCAACTTTCAAAGCCAACCCCATGGACATCTATAAATTCTTTGGTCTAATCAGCTGCTAAAATAACAAACTCGGAATGCTAATGAGCACCCAATGCTGGCATCACGAGCCCGTACAAACACGAATGAAGACGCTAATGTTCGCATACACTGATAGGAGTGTTTTACGGGCAATAAACCCAAACAATCACAAGCGGACCTCTTCATACATGAACAAATAAAAGGCAAATATCTTAACCCTCCTCCCAAACATTATCAACTAATTAACCGCCATCTACGGCGATCAAATGATAAAACAATTGAGTTGTAAAAGCAGATTATGCCCTATACCTGAAGGTTAATAGACTGTCTATTTTGCACCCACGCACACCTCTGATGCCCCCACCCAACCTCTTTGGTCCCTAACCCCCCCCCCCCCCCCTCTCCCCATGACACGCACAAGGTACCAGAATAGACAAGTCATTGATCAATCAGAGATGAGTGAGTGTGTGCTCATAGGGGAAGCAAGGGAAGTTTAAGGAAGGAGGAGGAGTCTGGCTTATTCTTCAGCAATCACAAGACTTATAAAGCCGTAGACATCAGAGGATGAAGCAGAATCTTCTAAGCAGCCTACAAAGACAGACAGAGAGAGGGATACAGAGGAACCTGAAGCATCCTTACCTTCCTGCACATTCCCTTCCTTCCAACAGACAGTAAGTAACTTCTTCTTATGCCATTGCTTATATGAATAGCACCAACATATACCGCAGCACTATGCAATGTGGTGCATGTATACTTAGGGCTTCCTTAAAGGAAACCTAAAATTGAAACTATACTGGGGTTGGTCATTGTTCCTCCGCTGAAAATGCTAGTTACCCGTCTGTCATGTTGAACCACTGGCATTTAAACTTCGAGTCACTGAACAAAAAAAAAAAAAAAAGTCTACTGTTCTGAACACCAGACAAGTTGGAAGTTCCTTTTTGCGGACTCGTTCCGGGTCTGCAATTAAAAAAAAAAAAATTTAAGGAAAGCAATGTGTGCCAGGCGACTAGCATTTTCAAGATGGATCAGCGATGGCAGCGTTTGCCTTTTTCTCTTGACGGGTCCGCTTTAACACCAGCTCTACATCCCTTTAATTCTTGAATTGGCCATGCAGCATTCTTGCACAGGTTCCTAGCTCAATAGTTACTAAATCAGGCAAATTCTGAAAACATGACCTGCTGGGGAGTACTAAAGAAAGCAGTTAAGGAAACACTGATTCCTGCTTCACACTTGTACGCTGTGAATTTAAAGCGCTACAAGGTGCAAATATGCATTGCGATTTCTGCTTGCCATGTGCAATTGCAGTGCCAATTTGTGAGTGGTCACATCTGAAATTTTATTTTATATAAAAACTTGGCAAAAAAAAAAAATGTAATAAGAATTTTGCAGGGATGTGAACACTGGACTGCGGTTTCAATCGGGTGCCATAGAGATCTATGGAGCTGAAATTCTCACCGCACAGGACCCTTTTTTTGAACTGGAGCAAATTCTCACGACATGCGAAATTTCATTGGAAATAATGCTTTTTTTAGGCGACATGTGCTTTTTAGGTTGCATCTGATCCGCATAGAAAAATCGCATGAATACAATACAGGGCTGAGGTTCATTTACTAAAACTGAAGTGTGCAAAATCTGGTGCAGCTCTGCATGGTAGCTAGTTTCTAACTTCAACTTGTTCAATTATATAATGACAAAAAAAAAAAATGGAAGGTAATTGGTTTCTATGCAGAGCTACACTCCCCGGTTTTAGTGAATTAACCACATTGGAGTTGATTTACTAAATCTGGAGAGTGCAAAAATCGGATGCATCTGTGCATGGTAGCCAGTTTCTAACTTCAGCTTGTATAATTAAGCTTTGGACAAAAAATACTGGAAGCCGATTGGTTTCTATGCAGAGCTGCACCAGATTCTGCACTCTCCAGTTTTAGTATATCAGCCCCAATGTGCCCCAGCCCAGATAATCCGTACTTGTTCCAACGTGTTCACAAAATAAATTAGTGGAGATTCTCTTGATAATTTGTAGGTGATCTGCAAGACACCATCTTCAGTAATTGATCTGCTAATCCTATTGACAGATCAATACTTGGTATTCTGTATGATATAATGTATGTGTATCCTGAGGCTGTGTAATAATAATCCTAATGTCATCCCTGCATCAGAAACTCTTTGATCTTTAAGTAAATGTGCACATATCAAAAATTAAAGTATATATTTATATATATATATATATATATATATATATATATATATATATACACACACACACACACACACGCATATACATACATATACATATATACATATACATATACACACACACACACACACACATACACACACACCTAACCATGCAGGTTATGGTAAAAAGGGACTAAAGTAATTAAAAAGCTCTCTAAACAAAATCTGCACAGTAAAGCTTTCCTAAAACAGAAAGGTAATCACATGTCCGATTCCATAATATGTCCCAAAATAGATGACTATTCCTCATTTCAGGACAGTTGGCAAGGCCATGCAAATCATTCCAAAAAGCCAAAATTTACATCCAGAACCACTGGTAGAAATAATAAAGCCCAATATTTTTGAACCATCCATTCTAAAAATTTCACGACGTCGTTTCAGGCTTTTTGCCCATCAGTGCAACGTATGAAAACCTATTGAGTAGCGATTACATTTTTTGGGTTTTGGATAGTAAAGAATGGTTAAAACCCATCAGTTCATTTTTTGCTGTCTGTGTCCCATTGGGGAGATTTTACTCTACTTCCTATACCAGTGATGCAACCGGAAGTCAGAGGAAATCTCTACAAAATTAAGGCAATTGCCTACGCAACTGCCACCAAAACAGGTATTCCCATTAGAAGATTTCCGCTCACCTCCTGTTCTAGGCGCAGCAGTAAATTTTGGACTTCCCCTTACCGTTTCGAGGACAATGGACAATCGGTGCAAATTTAGATTGGCAAATCTCCCTAACTGGCACACAGAAGGCAATAAAAACCTGACAGTGGTTCTAACCCCTCTCCACCCTATGCAAAAGTAAACTAAAGAGATTTGGCCTATGCATACATTTTGAGGTTCTTGATGTATTTCTGCTATACAGTAAAGCACAACTTTATGGTCAGGTGTGTGTGTTTATGTGCCAATTAAAATTCCTGATGCAGACCTCATGTGGGTAGATGAATTGCGACTGACCACAGAACCCATTTTGGGATCTTGGTTAATCCCAGAGATTGGGCACCAAGGGAATGATCACATAGTGGCCACAGAGATACAGCTGCTAATCAAACCAACCATTATTGTCCAGATCATGATGATCGGACATGATGTCTGTAGGAAGCTTTGCTCTGTTCTGTGTGTAAATATCAGCTAGCACATGGGGGAGGCTGCATGTTATTGCTTATTTTTTTCAGGTTCTTGTATAGTGCCATCGATTTATGCAGCGCTTTACAATGATATGCATTATACATTCACTTCAGTCTCTGCCCTCAAGGAGCTTACAAGCTAAGGTTCCTAACACGCATACATTACTGTACTGATGTTGCCAGGTTAACGTCTTAAAATGGACATGTGCTTTGTCCATGCAACAGGTTCACTTTACTGTTAACCCCAGCAGCAGCATATACTACTGAGGAGCATGCGACTCTATCAGCGGTGGTGCATCCATAAAGAGCGCAGGAGCGCCGCCCCCCCTCTCCTGTGACCGCTCTAATTACCATAGATAAATTCATGCATTGCATTAATCTAGCTATCTATGGTCACTGCTGACACCTCCTATTCAGGTGTCCGGCCCCTTTTTGGTCTGAATTACAATGGTGGGTGTGTTTTTTTGGAAGCACCCGATTAGAGCTATAGGCTCTAACATTGGGGAAAAAACATTGGGGGTCAGGGAAGTAATGGGAGGACACCGGACACTGCCTGCCGCTGTTATCTGGTGCCCACCCGAGACAAGGTAAGTGCCAGGCAGGGGGTACAGTGGCCACCCCCCCTCTCCTGGCACCGCTCTAATTACCATAGATAAATTCATGCATTGCATTAATCTAGCTATCTATGGTCGCTGCTGACACCTCCTATTCAGGTGTCCGGTCCCTTTTTGGTGTCCAGTCCCTTTTTGGTCGGAATTACAAGCGGCCAAAAATCCGAGAAGCAGGCGCAACGCTGTGCATTCGCTTCTCACTCAGCTGTATGTTAGGAAAGCAAAGGAATTCACTTTCCTACCATTGAACCGCCTCTCAGCCAATCAGGTGCAGACACCCAGCATTTCAACACAGGCGAAAGGAAATGGTGCCCTCAGCCCAATGCAAGTTCAAGGTAGCAACGTTGGGCTTCCTCTCATGCTTTCCTGGGGCAAACAGAACAATGGTAGAGCAAAGGCAATGCAATTGTGGGTAGTGGTGGGGGCCAATATAAAAAACAAAACAAAACAAAAAAAAAAATCACACCTTTTATTAAAATCTTAGGTACCACTATTTAGTAGACCCCCAGCACCATGAAAAAAAAAAAAAACCTTGTTCTGGTGAAAACTGTCTAAAAAGGGGCCAATTTCCCTTTACTTCCTGTTGTGTCTTGTTGTGAGGACAGGGGGTTTAACCATTTCCAAAAATGAAAAGTTTTGGCTTTAAACATACTTTAAAAGGGAACTGGTAAGCAATACATCACCAGCAAATTTACATATCAGGAATAGGAATGAACCGTTGATATTTAAATAACATTTTGCAACCCACGTCCAACATGTTTCCAAGAACTGCAATTTAGGGAAGACTCCGTGAAATGTTGGTAAATCCCTAAGTGGTTTAGAAAAACAAAAGTATTTGCTATGAGCCAATTGTTATCTGAATCTGTCATTAGTTATGTCTCTCAAAGACTCCAGTTCTGAAATCTCGCCACCCGTTAGGACTTCTACCTGACCGTCTACAATATGGCTTTTCAACAGCTCCTATAGCATATTTAGTAATAAAAATACAAAGCTTACCTTCTATCTTTATAAAGCACACATTTAAATTAATAATTCTGAATATAAATATGGAGTCTTTTACCTTGAATCCCCTTTGCACTTACCCATGTGCACCAAGGAAGACAATACAAGTACATAGTTAATGCGACAGTTGTTTTGAATCTACCTGTACTGGGTTTTCCTGGAGGAGGTGGTGGGGGACAAGGGCTGTTGGCTATTGGAGGATACTTTGATCACACATACACACGGAAAATCTCTGTACAATGGGTGCTGATCATATGCCAATAGAAGCAAGGGTTTAGCCATGCTTGCTTCGTGTCTGCTCATTGGCCAAGTCACAAGCCAATATCCCTATTACCTGTCCTTCTCTCTGAAGCTTCAGCTCATATATGACCAACATTACCCTTTCAGATTTCATGTATTTTTGCAGCGATTGGTCAGGTTTATACAGCAGGTAACCCAATTGACCGTTTTTTTTTTACAGCCAATAAGGAGGATTTTATGACCTCAGACCATATGTATTGGTGCTTTTGTAAATATGTTTGAGATGACTCTAGCCAGTAAAGTATACACAGATTCATAATTACATACTTCCTTAGTTACACATTGTAGCATTTGTGATATTTACCTTAAATAATTATCCTATGATATACAATGTACATTAAAGGCTCAGTAGAAATCATACACTTAATATCGTGGATACTGGCCAACCCCCTTTTTTTTTATGACACCTCGATACAGGCACATTGTAAATGTCTGAAACTTTAGCAAGTGGTAAAATTAAAGCGAACCTGTGCCCATATCATGGTATTAAGACCATCACAGGCACTCATTCATCCCTGTATCTTATGCCCCGTACACATGATCGGATTTTCCGACAGCAAAAGTCTGATGTGAGCTTTTGAATGGAAAATCCGACCGTGTGTATGCTCCATCTGACTTTTGCAGTCTGTAGCAATTCTGACGCGCAAAAAAGCATTGAACTTAATTTTATCGGCTCGTCGTAGTGTTGTACGTCACCACGATCTAGACCAGGGATATGCAATTAGCGGACCTCCAGATGTTGCAGAACTACAAATCCCATGAGGCATAGCAAGACTGACAGCCACAAGCATAACACTCAGAGGCAGAAGCATGATGGGACTTGTAGTTTTGCAACAGCTGGAGGTCCGCTAATTGCATATCCCTGATCTAGACAGTCGAAAGTTCAGAGAACTGGTGTGTATGCAAGCCAATCTTGAGCAGAATTCCAATCGTGTGTACGGGGCATAAGCCTTCATTCATCTCTGTATCTGTAGGTATTGTGAAGAAATTCATTTTTAATAAATTGTGATATTTAAGAATAAAGATCACAACAACATTTAAAAAACACAGCTAAATAACTAAATCCAGGCTTGTTTTAAAGCTCATACTGATTGTTAAAAATATGCAAGTCTGTTGTCCATAGTCCTGAGACAGGTGCACTTTTAGGTTCTTTTCTCATAAATAGGCATAAACCTTAAGTAAGTGGGCTACATTTCTGCGAGTTGAAGGTTTAATTCCTTGTATTATATGCACTATATGGATACAAAGTTTGCAGACCTGGCCATCACTCCTATAGGAGTTTGTTGGATATTAAAGGGGGCGTGGAAGGGTGCGTGTCCTACGCTTCCATACTTTTGCCAAAATCAAAAATATTAATATAGAAGTTATCATTCTTCCTTGTGACTAGAACATCCTCCACTCCTCCGGGAAGGCTTTATACCAGACCTAGAGTGGGTCACATGGTTCTATACATGTGGTAATGCACATGTGTAGGCGTGAATGGGCCCATAAAAATTCCCTGCAGCACATGGCTCTGAACCAGCCACTACTTGAAATTAAAATTTTCATGCAGCAAAATGTATACAATTTGAGAATAAAATGGACAAATGTGAATAGTCACTTTGTAGCTTACTGCAGATTATCTTCTAATCGGCCACAGAATGAGAAGAGGTTGCCTATAATGGGATTACTTGTTGGGGGGGGGGGGTAGCTGTAGAAAAAGTCAAATATTAATTTCCCCTCCTCCAATAACTGTCTAATATACAATTACAAAAATAGGAAAAAATCATTCCGAGCGCACCCCTCTCCCAATAGTAATTCCTGAAACTTCTCCTTTCCACTTTGCAGTTTCTGATGTATATGATCCAGCATCTCTTGTTGTAAATTTAGGATTTCAAGTGTAGTGATTGACCACTAAAGTCACAAAGAGGTACATTAAAAGTGGGTTATCTGCAATACATAGCCCCAAACTATCCCCGATTTGAAACAAAGTCCCTCTTTCCTCCTCATTTGACCCTCATTTTGGTCTGATCTATATAGTTGTATATAAAATTCACTATTTATCCTTTAAAAAAGGATTTCGCAGTACTAAACCCTTCATCCAATTTCAAAAGGCAATATAAAGGAAAAGTAATTGTTAAAAAAAAAAAATAAAAAAAAAAAAAGCACTTGTGGGTTTAACTTTTTTGTAGCATTCTACTTTAAAGGGGGCGTGGAAGGGTGTGTGTCCTATGCTTCCATACTTTCGCCAATAGGTGGTCCTCGTTCCCATCTCAAAAAGTTTTGAGGTATGGCCAACATCTACTAAAAAATAAAATATTACGTTGTGTGCAAGGCATTTTAATTTACTACTTTAGTGATAGATTACTCCTATATTTGTTTTACTACATTGTATGTAACCCCCATCCTAGCTACCTGGACCTTCGCAAAAAAATAAAAATGCTTGCAGATTTGTATATTGACATACTTGATGACGAAGAAAGAATCGTATAACCAATGGATGAGGGGTTAGAAATGAAAAACTGTGATATCCAGTTTTGGGGGTCCAAGGGAAGAGTAGAAGAATCAAGGCATTGGACACATTTTGCACCTGATAGCTTGAGTTCAGCAGCTCTTTATAAAATAAAATGGCCCCACCAAGAATTAGGGGGGTCATCCGAATCAGGAAATTCAAAAGTATTTGAGCCAAAAAGAGCACCAAATAAAATTGTCAGAAATCCAAAGCCTTTAAAATTTCACAAGTAACAAGAAAACATCAACGTGTCTCAGGGCCAAAGAAAAGCCCCTTTATTGGGGCTTCAATAACATATCAAAAGTATAGACACAATCTGTGGCTGTAGAAATTCAGAACAGTCAATTAGTTGTGCCAGCGTCGGCAACAAATTAATGCGTTGGCTGCCTTTTCTTTCTTTGCCCAAAAAAAAAAAGGCTTTGGATTTCTACGACATTTGTTTGGCGTGCTTTGTGGCTCAACTATCCAGTTGAAGGGACACTCATTTTTCAGGGGAGCAGTCATCTCATACCATGTAAGAAATTGGTAGATGTATGAATTTCATAGTAAATTGTGTCATCCTGTAGTTCAAGGTCTGTGGACACTCACAGACCTACTAAAAATACAATCTTTTGTGTTGTTCCTTCAGATGGTGACCTCCTTGAAGCTCTGGCCAATGATGGTAGCCATCACAATCTGCGTCTTAATATGCCTAGGAACGATAGTAGAGGGATATCCACCCAAACCGGAAAACCCTGGAGAGGACGCTTCACCAGAAGAAATGACCAAATATTTGACAGCCCTGCGGCATTACATCAACCTGGTGACACGGCAGAGGTGAGTAGCTGGTTTCCTTTGGCGCAGTTTGGCTGACAAATGTTTGTCAAGTCTAAGAATACTTTTCACACTATAGTATGTTCTGCATTTGTAACCATTCTCTTACATACACATAATCATTAAAACGTGTATATAAACCCAAGAACAAAATTAATACATTGCAGCTTACCAGTCCTTACATGAGGTGGCTGCATTAGTTTTGTTTTTTTCAGGTTTCCTTCCTTTATTTCCACCTAGTGATATGGCCAGTAACTCACTTTCTGTCTTGGGGTGACAACACTTCCTCACTGTACTGTATTTATGGAGGAACAGTGGTGTCACCCTAGGACAAGAAGGATTTTAGATTACAGAGCACTTGTCTCCTCTATAATATAGGGGTGTCTGTAGTCTCAAAAATAACTGCCAACACTGCTATTAGAGAAAAATAAATAAATAATTGAGACACAAACCCTTTAATATAAGCCTGCCATGAGAAATTACAGGAGGGCGATTATGGACTCAAAAAAACGTTGGCTTTAATTTTAAACTCAAACTGAGTCACAGACCCCAAAAATCTGAATAAATAGAAATCTTTAACTGCAGACTTACGATGGGTCATTGAGACAGTGCTGAAGCAAACAGCCAGTCAAAAAGCAATTTCCATGGGAGAAGTAAACAATGGCAGCCTCCATCTTTCTGCCATGTTAGGTTCACTTTATATACAGGTTTGTCAAGTAGTAGTATATTAAATGTATCTTCAATGCATTTTGTAAGGTGGCAAATTGAAATTTTGGAACAACGGGTCTATTTAATGTGGTACATAATTTTATCTTTTCGCTTTTACTATAATACGATTTTACGATAATAGGCTTACGGCCTCATGCGCACTAAGCCTTAAAAACTCCACTTTAAGGAGCGTTTGACATTTCTTTCACTGGCCAGAATAAATTAGAATTCATGCCCAAGCACCTAAATACATTTACAAAAATGCAGCTTTAGGCACCGTGACTAACCCGCCTAGCACCCAGCCTAGGTGCCTCCTCCGAGATGCAGCTTCCTCCACTCTGGAAACAGGAATTATAGCGTAGAATTCCACCCAAGAACTAGACAATACTAGCTTAGGTGCAAGCTGGAACTGACTTTGCACTTGTAACCGCTCACACAATATATACCACACAAAAATCACATAAGAGCTTAATTACATTAGCCTAAACAATGCAAACCATAATAGATGTTTATTACCGGTAGAGTACTGTTAGCAGTACATTTAACAAACATCCCACAATAGTTTGGCAAGGAGGCGACACTAGCATACAGACAAACAATAGGCAAATCAATTAACAATGGGGATTCACATCTAGGAGGCACACAACAGCAAATTCTACAATGTGAGAAAGACACCTTAAAAAAGGGGTTGTAAAGGTTCCCAAAAAAATAAAATAAAATAATAATAAAAACTTAATAACTAACATGTCATACTTGCTTCTCCTGTGCAGCGCGTTTTGCACTGAGTGGCCCCAATCCTGGTCTTCTGGGGTCCCTCGGCAGCTGTCTCGGCTCCTCCCCGAAAGAGCTAACCCCCATCATGGGAAGCTCTCTACCAAGAGGGTTAGCTTGCAGGCGCTCTCCTGTGATACAGCCGGTGGCTATCCAGGTCCTAGGTTTTCCAGAGTCTGTTTTTCGGGAGACATGGACCCGAATCTAAAGCTAAACCATGCCAAAAGGGTCCCCCAGGCACACCCCCCCCCCAAATGTCAGGGCCCACAGTCAGTAGGCAAGAGGCTACTCCGAAGTCCCCTCCAAAAGCCCCTGTCCTGGTTGGGTCTGTCAGCAGTGAAGAATAAAATCTGGTTAGAATTTACAGGTATTGTATTTATTCCTACTAATGGTCTACTTATATTTCAGGTATGGAAAGAGAGACAGTCCCGCTGACAACCTGCTTTCTGATCTTCTGTATGGTGACAACGGAAACTACAATAGCAGATCACGGTAGGTGTTGTCACAACATAAGCAGCCATATTTGATGAAAGCAGTTCAGACTGCAAAGGTGAGATGGAACCCGGCAGCGGTCATATTATACAACAACCAATAACAAAATGGTGCCTAAATCGACACACTGTCCATGTAGTGCACCTTTTCGTCAAGAATCGCTTCAGCTTAGTCTCCGGCCCATAGGAGAATCTAATGTGTTTCACCTAATGTGGTGCTTAATCATAGAGACTACCAATGCATTTAGGTCTAAAAATACCTATCTTAACTATCCAATCAATTTTTATCTAATCAGACAAGCCCTAGCACTACATGTTTGTTGGAAGATCTAAAAAGGATTTGTGTGTGGAGCTTAAAGGGTTTCTTCTCGGTTCCCCCAATTTGAGCACCTCTCCCTTACAGAGTGCCCCCATAGCAAGCCGCTTTCTATGAGGGCACTCATGCATGCTTGTTCTCAACCTGGCTGTGTCCATAAGACACAAAGAGCTAGGCTCATCCCTGCCCAAATTGCTTCTCTTTATCTTCTGTAGGTTACACATTGTAACAATCCTTTTATAGTTATAAAAATACCTTAAAAGCTGAAGTTTAGGTATGGCAAGGTTTACATATGTGCCATACCTGTGGGATCCCCGTGGAAGCTGGAAATTTCTGTAGTAGGCACCACTACCTGCCCCCATGCTGAGCAACTGCCCTGATGCATTATGAACACAGGTCACTTGCTTGGCATAGGTGCCATTCACTTTTGCATTTTCTCAAGCTGAAGTTAAAGTATGGCAATGTTGATTGGATGAGGTGAAGAGATGGAAGTGATGTCACAATCTCCACCTCACCCAATCAAAAATGCCATACCTAAAACCTCTAGCTTTAAGCCAAGTGTGGCCAAATGCTAGTAGATTTTCGAACAAACAATCCTGCTAGAATTCCTATAAAAATTCTCAGTACATTCAATGACTTGACAAATTATCGTCATCCAATAGTACTTTAAAATTTTGCTGTTAAATTAGACTTTAAATAAGATGGGCTTTATGGAAAGAAAGCCAAATACACTGTTAGAAATTTATTTGCGCAACAACAATTTTTCATCCCGCTCTTTCAACATTTTCTCATCACTGCCAAAGAAATTGAACATTGACAACACCCCAATAATACTTAGAAAAACAAAATGTTCTTGAAATTAATTTTGAACATATTTCTACTAGTGCATGGCCAGCTTAACACAATACAAGAACTCTATTCTGCCTGACTAACCCTGCCCTTTTCATCTCTTCCCAGGTACGACGACTCCTACTATAAATGGTGACCCTTGGAGCCCTCCCCTCCCTCTGCTCCCCAGGTGACCGCTATCCCGCCTTCCCTTCTTTTTAAACGTATATTATTTTTACGCCATTTTGCATTCTGACTGGTTCCTGTATCTCGTCTCTCCACCCAACAGAGTGCAGAGTGGTCCGCAACACCCTCCCCGGGGTGTGTGTGCAGAGCACGCATGTGCGTGTCGTGTGTGTGCGCCATTTCTTCCAGAGCTGTCTCTCCCATAACACACAATCCGTAATGTCTGACTGAGAAATTTACCATGTCCAGATAATAAAAGCAAGTTTAATGGAAGTGACACAGTCCGAGTGTGCGTCTGTCCGATTTTTTTTGCACCAACACTTTCTACACTCAATATGTCAAAAAGCAATGTAGAGAGCGCGGTCATGCATAGCAACCTGGCGCCTTTTCTCATTCTGATGGCTGTAAACGGACTCTAAAAAATGTAAAATTGAATTGGCGATTAAAGGCCACTGTACTTTACACAATGCATTTGTACATTCAATTTAAAGTCCTCTCTGTGCAAAACCGATATTTTGACTTTTGCATGGACAAGGATGAGCTATATTACCCACCACCACCAGCAAGTCTCAGACACTCCTGCAGCAGACTTCATCTTGCATCCATAAGGAAGAGTTCACGCCTCCATACAGAAATAGAATATCTCTTGCTGGATTTATGTATTTTATATACTGGAGAATAGAACAAGGAGTGTTGGAACACACCAAGGTGAACGGGAAAACCCCAAAAATCCCCAGGTGGACAGGAACAGAT